>NW_026078618.1:0-6071 GCF_006386435.1 Epinephelus moara | reverse complement strand
CTCTTCCTGAGGTTTCTACCGTTTTTTTTCCCCGTTAAAGGGGTTTTTTTGGGGAGTTTTTCCTTATGCGCTGCGAAGGTCATAAGGACAGAGGGATGTCGTATGCTGTAAAGCCCTGTGAGGCAAATTGTGATTTGTGATATTGGGCTTTATAAATAAAATTGATTGATTGATTGATTGACAGTTTGCCTTGGAGGGCTTTACAATTTGTACAGAGACGACACCTTCTGTCCTTAGACCCTCGGTTCAAGTGAGGAAAAACCTGCCCCCATAAAACCCTTTTAGCAGGGGAAAAAAGGTGGAAGAAACCTCAGGAAGAGCCGCAGAGGAGGGATCCCTCTCCCAGGATGGACAGACGTGTAATGAGTGGCGCGTGTACAGAACAGATCAGCAAAAGAAAGGTGTCATGACTGTATCTCCATACACCCACATTTGGCCAAACAGGTCTCAGTCCTTCTCTAGCCAACTCAGTATTTTTAATAAATAAAGGATCTCAAAGGTACAAGTTGGGTGTTTTTGCAATGAAATGTGGGGATGTTGGGTCTAACAACCAACATCCCTAATTTCCCTTGTATAGGGCACAATACCAGCAAGTATGGTCTATAGTGCTCTGTTGGATCTGCAGGATAAACCCAACATCTCCATATTAGTCCCTTTTGTGGAAAAACCCTTTGGGAAATAGGGTCTAACAAAGACATGTTGGGTCTATACTGCAATGTTGGATCTGACCCAACATCTCAGTAAAGACCCATCAAGTCTGTATAATCCACTTGTGATAAAGGAGCTAATATGGAGTTGTTGGGTTTATAGTGCAATGTTGGGTTTGACCAATATCTCTGTATGGACCCACAAACTCTGCCTTAGTGCCTTATAATTTTGTAGTCATGGGGAGATAACACCCTGGACAAGGTATACTCTAACATCAAACTGGGCTACAGGGCCAGAGCACTACCACACCTGGGCCAGTCCGACCACTTGTCCTTGCTTTTATTCCCTGCATATGCCCCCCTCAGGAAAACTGCTCCCGCCATCACAAAGACTGTTGCCACATGGCCAGAGGGTGCCTCCCAGCAGCTGCAGGACTGCTTTGAGAGGACCAACTGGGGGGTCTTTGAACACCAGGACCTGGAGGTGTTCACACACAGTGTTCTGTGCGACATTAAGAACTGCACAGACACTGTCACAGTGGACAAACACATCCGTGTCTATCCCAACCAGAAGCCCCGGATGACGGTGCTAAAAGAGAGGAAAACCGCATGGAGGTCCGGCAACAAAGACCTCTGCAGCACAGCCCGAGCCAACCTGAAGAGGGGCATCAGAGAGGCCAAGGCCATTTGGAGTTGATTGGAAGTGTGTTTTTTGTGTTTCCCAGGTAGCGCTATATGACTTGGATTCGCATTTGGAGTGGTTAAGGTTAGTAAAACATCACCCCTTTTATACACCTTCCCAAGATTTTGTTTTTAAATGTTGTAAAACTTTCCCTTGTATTATTTTAACCAATTAATTCACTATCTCCCATGAAATTATATACTTTTAATCCTCTAACCTATAGTATAATGAGGAAATGAAATTATTTGCAAGTTTTTCAATGTAATTTTATTGAAATTGTAATTTATTTATTATTTTGGTGAAATTAATGCTTCCAATGGGTTAAGGACAAGGGGTTGAGCCCGTCCACAAGGGGGACCAGGAGGTGCACGGGCCATCTCCAGCTCCCTGCCACCACCCCACTCACGGCTACGCTGCTGTCATCNTAATGCTTCCAATGGGTTAAGGACAAGGGGTTGAGCCCGTCCACAAGGGGGACCAGGAGGTGCACGGGCCATCTCCAGCTCCCTGCCACCACCCCACTCACGGCTACGCTGCTGTCATCCCCCATAGCTAAGCCTAATCCAAATCCATCCCACAGTTTCTTTTCTTTTTTTTTTATTGTAACCTTTAGTCATAATGGAAACTGGTTTCTAGCGTGAATACTGTGGGTTAGGATAGCGGATTTTATTCCTTCTCCAAAGAGTGAAGGAAGGTGCCCTTTCGTTCCACCCATAGGACCCCCCGCTTGCCTTTTCCCTCTGTTGTTGGCGGGCCCGCTGACTTCCACAATACAGATCTCATTTCAATATGAACTTAACTCCCTTGTTAGCTGTACAAATATAGTGCATACTCTTTCCATTTGACAAGAAAAAAACAGGTTCAAAACAAC
This sequence comes from Epinephelus moara, assembly GCF_006386435.1. Classification (NCBI taxonomy): domain Eukaryota; kingdom Metazoa; phylum Chordata; class Actinopteri; order Perciformes; family Serranidae; genus Epinephelus; species Epinephelus moara. Next base: position 3,871 of record NW_026078618.1, on the reverse strand, counting down.
TTCCTAACAATGAGTAGGTAGGTATTCAACATGAGGTAAGCTGTGAACTCTTTAGTTTTGTCTCAGTGATCATAGGGACTCCCCAGATTGGCTCTATCCAGCATAGCTTACTCCTGCCTTACGAAACAAGAGTAAACTGTGCTGGGCTGAGCCAATCTAGAGATTCCCTATGATCACTGAGACATACAAGCCTCCACGCCACGTCAAGGCAGAGTCCATGAGGAGGTTGTTTTTTTTTGTTTTGTTTCGTTTTTTGTTTTAATATATGCCTAATTTGGGTTAATTTTAATGAATTTATCCCTTATTTTGGGGAAAGGGTTGCTAATAAATGAGAGCTTCGCCTTGAGAGCATCCACAATAAAGCTCTACTGTGTATTTTCTACAAATGGCAGCGCGATGCTGCAACAACAAAGCTGACATAGTGTCATTGAATGCTGTATATAAACTCAACACTTGCAATGTCATTAAAATTCATTATTTGACTGTGATTTTTCCTCAGATGCCTCCATTGTTGGTTTGTCAATGAGAGAGCATTTGTATTCACCAGTGGTGTCACGTGTGCCAAAAGGCAACGTTTCCACCTCAGTCGGTCTTCCTCAGGCCTGGCACACATAAAAAGAACAGAATGGCTGCTTTGGTCGAGAGATGTTGTCTCGTCGGCTTTCCAAGCAAGAATGAGCAAACTCATCTGTGTCCCTCCTTATATACCCTCCCATGAACTGTTTTGTAGTGAACCTCTAATTTTAAGTATTTAACTCCATATCCACTAATAAATGTAAATAGTTAAGTGCATTAAAAAGTAAATTTCAGTCCATTTCATACAGTTTAAAAGTTAATGCAAATAAATAAGTGTCTTGAAAAAGTAAATTTTATTTCATTTCATAGAGTTTAAAAGTGAATTCAAATAAATAAATGTATGAAAAAAAGTAAATTTCATTTCATAGAGGCAAATAAATATTATATAAATAGTATATAGTATATAAATAGTATATTGACAAAGTAAATTATTATTAAACTTTAGACACTCAAGCAGCAAACTGAGATCTGCCCGTATTGTATTTCGGCTGTTGCTGCAAACCACTGTCTTATCCATTTTACTCATAAGTCAGTGTTATAAAAACTATTAACAATGGTTAAATGTCACCCAAGTAACAGGATGGCTAAATAACGTTTCGACCCGCAATGGGTCTTCTTCAGGCCTGGCCACACGAAAAAATCAAATCAAATGACTGTCGTCGAAGGTCTGAACGAAAATGAGCAACTCTGCTGCTTCCCCTTTTGTACACCTTCCCAAGATTTTGTTTTTAAATGTTGTAAAACTTTCCCTTGTATTATTTAAACCAATTAATTCACTATCTCCCATGAAATTATATACTTTTAATCCTCTAACCTACAGTATAATGAGGAAATGAAATGATTTACGAGTTTTTCGATGTAATTTTATTGAAATTGTAATTTATTTATTATTTTGATGAAATTAATGCACAATTTCTTTTCTTTTTTTATTGTAACCTTTAGTCATAAAGGAAACTGGTTTCTAGTGTGAATACTGTGGGTTAGGATAGGGGATTTGTTGTTTATTAATTATTATTATATATTATTATCAATTAACTTTGTTTACAGTGTCAGTACTGAATGTGTCGGGTCACATAGACGATGACTGAATACACACATGTATGTAGCTTATTTCTGTTTATCAGTGAATTGTTCATAAATGTTATGTTCAAGAATCTGCAGTGACGCAGAAACCTCTCTCTACTCAGTTTACAAGTGGTACAAGTCCCAGCAGGATTGGACCGCCCAGAGAAGCTCCAGTGTGATAAGGTTGTAGCATCTCTGGGCGGTTCATCCCTGCTGGTGATGCAAGCAGTTCCATCATTCCATCAGGGACCAGGATTATGGAGCTGCATGAGGGATGGACCCAGCACCTACACTCCAAGTACACTTAACCCACCTCCAGTGTGCAAAGTCAATAAGCCCTCATGGTACTTTGACAGCTGAATCCAAACAGTCAAGATAGGTACAACACTTGGCACACAGTAGCCCATCTTGGAAGCGTGGCCCCATTATCGACCATTCTGCGTTCACAGGTCATCTTCAGGATGAGGCAACTGCTCAGTCCCAGAAGAGGTAAGTCTACCAGCACAGGTAAGGAACTTTTTTTTTTCTCTCCACAGGTTTTCCCATGTAACTGAATGGACTCTTTGGCTGTGTCTCACCCAGTGACTCTCCAGTATGGGTGTCACTGTCAAGATGAGCTCCTGTGTGGTAAGGCAGGAGCCCATCTTGGTAGTGACACCCATGCTAACTGTAAATACTTGATGTTAATGTGTAAAAAGCTAACATGTTTGTGTAACTGTATATAGCTTATTTGTGTTTATCAGTGAATTGTTGATAAATGTTATGTTCAAGACGGTCCAGTGAAGGAGAAACCTCTCCCTACTCAGTCTATAAGTGGTACAAGTGCCAGCAATGGATTGAACAGTTCAGCTAAACATCTGTGTGCTAAGGTGGAAGCTTACCTGTACACTCCCTCCCTGCTGGTGACGCAAGCATGTCCATCACTCCATACCAGGATTATGTAGCTGCATGATGGATGGACCCAGCATCTCCACTTCAAGTACACTTAACCCACCTCCAGTGTGCAAAGTCAATAAGCCCTCATGGTACTTTGACAGCTGAATCCAAACTACCCTGAGAGCTTACACACTTGGCACACAGTAGCACATCTTGAAACCAGACTCCAGCTATCCCAAAAGTCTGAAGCCATCATCAAGGTAAGTGGCTCACCCTAATATCCAGTGAAGGAGAAACCTCTCTCTAGTCAGTCTACAAGTGCTACAAGTCCCAGCAGGATTGAACAGTTCAGCTAAGCATCTGTGTGCTAAGGTTGAAGCTTACCTGGGTTGTCCATCCCTGCTGGTGACGCAAGCAGTTCCATCATTCCATCTGGGACCAGGATTATGGAGCTGCATGAGGGATGGACCCAGCACCTACACTCCAAGTACACTTAACCCACCTACCAGTGTTCTAAGTCTAGATACCTATCATGCCTGTTTGAGAGTTGAATCCAAACAGCCAAGATAGGTACCACACTTGGCACTGTTGTTTATTAAATAGCGATGATGTGAAGATGATGAAGAAGTCTCCGCTGACACCATCTTGCTTATATATAGAAAGGTTTATTACAAGAAGTACAGCATCAAATCAAGCATCTAGATTGCCTGAGAGAGTGTTCGAAGCCAATATGAACTGCTCTGAATAACGGCTCACTTTAGCCTGCATATATAGGTCGGCTGTTTTGATGGACTTTGAGACAAAATGTGACAAGTGACAGAGAGACAATCTAGATGGAATCCAACCTTTCANGGGGATTCTGACGTAATCATCATCATTAAGCATCATTATGTGTATGTCAGATCCACTGACATGTAGCCCACATGTAATATCACAGTAGGACTGCTGTACATCAAATGACCAGCAGATGTCAGTACTCCTAAATGAGCTGTTAAACGGGGCTTTGTGTGATCGGCCTTTTGGCGAAGCAATCGGCCTGAAAGATTCGACACATTAACGGGGCTTCATCACACCATCACTACCTGTCGGGCCAAACAACCTTGGGCCTGGAAGTGATGGTGGAGGATGGCCACTTTTATACCGGCCCACCTCATGACGGCCGCCAGTGGCGCTAAATAACAGATGGCACATCTATGCTGCTACACCGACATAAAGGCATGGAAGAATGTGGGCAGAGACCAGCAGACAGCAGCTTCCCTGGGCTTTTTTATGGAACCATCTGTGACATCATCCGCATCCCAAACAGAGCCAATGCATGGCAAGATGTAACGAGTCCAGTCTGATCATTTGGTAA
>NW_026078617.1:0-1000 GCF_006386435.1 Epinephelus moara | reverse complement strand
TCTTAACCACGATAGTCTGAAAGGCACGTCAAATATGGGTTAACGTAGTAGGTAATAGTTCAGCTTGTTAGCAATGAACTGTTTGACCTGCACATTTTGTTTCATGAAACCAAAGCACGATGACGAATAATTTTAGCATGTGCTTTAAATTAAACATGAATAAATGATTAAAGCAATGAAGTGGATGATATGAGAAAAACATCTATAGGCTTACGTTTTCATACAAGCATGAAACTGTTTACATATTGGCAATTAGTGTAATTTATGCTAAAAGTAAATTTTGTATTCATGTATATCATGTAATACACCTACATGTTTTTCCTTTATTATTCATAATATTATATATCACGTGTGTTTATATCACTACATTGATATTACTCTATAGCACATATTTAGAGATTTTGTGGACAGAAATTAAGCTCATCCAGCGCAGAAGATCAGAAATGTATTTTTGTCTATTATTAGGTTTTGGCCTTGTTTATGTGTGTAAAACGGTTGAAAAATATTAACTTTGACTAATTAGGCACTCTCTTTGGGATCGAAAGGCAGATGAGGAAGGAAGGGGCACTATTCAAATGGTAGGTAATGTTGTTAATATGTTGATATAATAATGTATTTGCTATGCTCCAGAATCTTCAGTATTTCAGTGTAGACTGTGATAGGTATTTAAAAAAAATTCTAAAAAGTGTTTCTGTTTTCAATTTTGTGATATGTTTGATTTCTTTTTTTTCTCTGCAGATCTCCCTGATGTGTGATGTAACCACTGCACACAATAAAACATTTCAAACCATTTCAGTATTTCACAGCCTTTGTTTCAAATTTCCACAACAAAAGTGAGCACTGGACACCCAAGACCAGACACTTCCTATTATATGTTGTAGCGGGTTTGATCAATGCAGTGCAAGTTTTTGGCATGCCAGTCAGAGCAGTCTGATGAATATTAAGAAATAAAGAACTAAAATAGTTGGATCAAACCATACAAAACAACCAGCAAACAATA
>NW_026078616.1:0-1711 GCF_006386435.1 Epinephelus moara | reverse complement strand
TGGACATTGGTGATGTGGTGAAGGATGGATGTCCGCTTCTCCTTGAGCCTGGCTGCGCTTCCTTCACAGGTGCTCGCACAATACCACAGGTGGTTTGTCATCATTTTTGTCCACTCATATAGCTCCTCATTGTGGGTTGCCAGTATTTTTTTCCGCAGATTCTTGACAATGTGCAACAGGTCATATTCATGCTGCACTTGTTTGTGTTTCTCTCGCAGGACCTTCTGCACAGACGGGTGGCAGTCGGTGGTAATAACAGAGACCTGCACACCACACTCTGCAAGCTTGGACAGACACTTTTCCAGACCCTCAACTTCCAGCCAGTAGCTGCTCTTGACCTCTGGGACCTTGACAGTCTCCTGTGCCACCACCAAGTTTGATTTGGTATCCAGAACTGTGTCAGTGCCAAATGTTGCATTGTGGCCAGGGCTGTCATATCGACCGTCTCCAGAGACAAGAAGTGGCTGATCTTGTAATGCAGCCAGCACAGCCTCATTGTGTTTTGTCCACAAATCATTTATCTTGGGGATGAAGTAGGCCTTCTGAATGTTAAACCATTCTCTGCTTGAAATGGTTTGCAGACCAATGGCTTCACAGATCTCCAGAAATGGAGTGCTCTCATTGCCAGTGGCTAAGGTAGCGGCTGGGATACAGAGGTTACACTCCATCATTCCTCTTACAAGAGGCTGAGAGTTGAAGACATAGTCATGACCGTCGATACATGGTGATTCCCTCCGAAGGGACACTAACAACTCAAAGTACACACCAAATAAAATTACCTAAAATGTTTTTTGTCATTTTAGGTAGTTATTATCACGCTAATGTATGTTCAAGTGTCCATTTACCCCGATAAGTTGGNATTTAGATTTAATATTTAGATTTAACATTTAGATTTAGATTTAGCATTTAGATTTAACATTTAGATTTAGGTTTAACATTTAGATTTACCATTTAGATTTAGATTTAGATTTAACATTTAGATTTAGATTTAGATTTAATATTTAGATTTAACATTTAGATTTAGGTTTAACATTTAGATTTAGATTTAGATTTAATATTTAGATTTAACATTTAGATTTAGATTTAGATTTAATATTTAGATTTAACATTTAACATTTAGGTGCCACATTTAATATTTAGATTTATTATTTAGATTTAACATTTAGGTGCCACATTCTAAGTTAACAAATATTGCTGTAAATGTGGTAAAAGGTGACGTTAAAAAATTCACAACACTTTTTTGAACATTGTTTGAAGCTAAATGTGGCAAAATGTTGATGTTATTTAAAGCGTGAGCCACTTTACAAACGGCACCCCATAAAGAAATGCATGGAACAAAAAGACAATATATCTCTTGTTCTGCTGCATCCATTTCTATATTTATGTTTCTGTTCATTCAGAGTCTGACAGTGTTACAGGAATGCAAGGTAAAATTGGCGGAGTACTCATTTGAATGCAGGAACATACACAGTTGTAGCTCACAGTGCTTTGCTAACTGCCCATAATGCCCTATTCTGCCGATATGGTCATCTCATGGTTTGATTTCCCTGTGGGTGCTAATAATTGCCTGTGGGTTCCTTAGCTCCCACGCACCTATCATATTGGCACTTTATTTATAGCCTAAAATACATCCACATTAATATAGTGTTTCTGTTTGTGTGAGTAAATGTCATGAAATTGGCACTGATCTCCAACATATCTATCTATCCAT
>NW_026078615.1:6050-10391 GCF_006386435.1 Epinephelus moara | reverse complement strand
TTCTAAAAGTCGTGGAAGTCTGATTATTTTATATGTCGTTCGAAAGTCAGCACACTCGTCACACTCCAAGTCACAATGCACATACTAAATCTTCAGCCGTCTGGCTCAAAGCGTTTATGAAATATTAAAGAAAAGTGTTTTTTCCCTTTATTTTTGGAGATTTAAGTGACTTATGGGGACATGTTTTGTTCCTGTTGGGCCCATTTTTGGACCCTATGATCCCCCCAGACACCACATAAAAGTAGAAATATTTATTACAATTGTTTTTAATATTTGCTTAATTTTATTTGTTTTCAGATGTGTGATGTGTTATTTCATCAATATATTTATAAATTAACCCTTTCATGACCTGTTTTAATGATGGAGCGCTAATATCGTCATAAAAAAATGTTGAAAAATTGCAATAAATCAAAAATTAAAATAATAATCTGATTTACTCCTACTGTTATTGGAAAAGTCATATGCCTCACTTTGCACAGTGTCCACACTAATTTGTTTGCATAAAGTTTTTTTTCATTAGCATTTAACAAATCAACAACAAATCATCCCTCCCTCCCACCCCCAACCCCTCCCCAACATCCTCTATGGTTTCATACAAAAAACAGAGGGAAAAAAAAAAAAAAGACAATTAGACAGATAGACAAACACTATGCAGTACACCTTATTCAAGAGGTGCTACATCTAGTTACAAAAGACAGCAAAATTTGTTTGCATAAAGTTTGCTGGAGGGTTTTTTTCATTTTATATGGGCATGCAGAGTAAAGTTAAGGTGGCACGTCAGTAGTCTGGGGCCGTTCGTGGCCGTTTTGGTAAGGAACCGGAACCAGGGCGAATGAGACAGGATCCGTTATTCGATTGACGCGCCTTTCCGTCAAAATAAAAGCAGCAAGCTAATGAAAATGCGGTGAAACTTTTTAATTTAAAGAATATAATTTGCACGAATAACCCCGAGCCATTCAGCTAATCGATTTTCTTATAACCCTCATCACCCCAAATCGATGGTGCGCCAGAATTTAAAGTTTTACTTTGGTGAACACTTTTACTTTGGTGAATTTCGCATCCGCTCTCTAGACCGGAACCTCTCTTCGCCGTACGTGAAGAGCCCGGCGACGCGAGGATACGTCGCATGTAGCTGCTTGAGGAATACAAGTGGAGGGTTTCTGAAGGTTCAAACACAGACCGGGCCACCACACCAAGTTCTCCGCTAATTCCGGAGCTGTTTATGGACGGGAGGAATTTATTTATTTTTAACTTTTAGGATCCGACAACCTGTATGCTACGTAGCAGCTACACGTTAGCTTGTTGCTGCTGGAGGAAAAAACACAAACCGGGCCACCGCACCAAGTTCTCCGGGCGGTAGGAGTTCTCTTCGGAGCTGTTCACGGGCGAAGGGAGTTTATTTTTTGAACTCTTTGGATCCGACAACCTAATGTTAGCCGGAGCTAACCCCGGACTTAAAGACCCTCAGCTCAGGAGGTGATTAAACGTCTTAAATGCCGGTGGCGGTGAGTTTATATAATTTTAAAGTTATGCAGTATGTAGATATTTATACATATAAATAATAATGTCGCTGTCATATTCATGCCTTTAGATGACGTTATTTTGAGTGCAGATGGAGCAGCTAAGATGATAGCCCTGACCGATCTGAACTCCATTCAGAAAACAAGCATTTTAAAAGTTTTTTGCTTGTCGTCATGCTGACGGGCCAGACAAAGCATTAATTCAGACTTTTTACGAATCGACATCATGATGTAGTTTGTGTGTATGTACAGTAGCCTTTGCATGTACAGTATGTATGTTTGCTCTCCCATGCCATCACTTGTGGGGACGAAAAGGAGTAAGCCCACTCCACTCGTGGGGCCCATTTGACTTGTGGGTGTATATGTGTGCGTATCATGGAGAAAAAGTTGTTGCGGTCACCATGTTTACCCTAGAAGGTTGCCATTTGTCATAGAGGTTGAGTGTGAGTTTGTTAAGGTGTGCTGGGCGCTGTCACATGTCAATTGGCTGTGAAGGGACTGTTGCAGGGTGGGCATCTGAGTTCTCGAAACCACAGCCTGTAGCAGCCAAGCATGTCACTCTAATAGTACTCCCATTAAGCTGGCCTGCTCTCCCTGCCTTCCCTCCCACCAGAAGCTGCCTTCATCAGCTCTTGTTAACCATTTCCATGTTTTGCATATTCTGTGTTGTAAACTGTTTTCTTGTCTGTATACAACATCTATTGCATGTCTGCCTGTCCTGGGTGAGGGATCCCTCCTCTGTTGCTCACCCTGAGGTTTCTCCAATTTTTTCCCTGTTAAAGGTTTTCCTGGGAGTTTTTCTTCAGTCGATGTGAGGGTTTAAGGGCAGAGGATGTTGTTATGATGCTATGTAAAGCCCTTTGAGACAAACTGTTGGGCTATACAAATAAAATTGCCTTGCCTAATAGGTGGCGAAATTTTACGACCAGCTTGGTTGTGGAACAGTTCGGTTTTGTTTCCAGCTGATTTCATTTTGGTGCGGCTGGCTCTGTGGTCTCAGAATGGAGTCAGGGGGAGGGTTAAACTGACGTAGGTATTCAAAGTGTGCGTTGTTGCTTTTTCAACTTGTTCAGACATTTACAACCAAGCTGTAAAATCACACATCAAGCATGTGTTTATCTCCTTTTCGGGACTCAGAAGTAAACAGGACTTAGCTCTAATGTCAATTTGGGTGGTTGTTTTTATTCGCAGGCATGAAACAGATAATAAGGTTGATTTTTTTCCTGCATATTAATTTTGGTGGCGGCTGCCACCGCCTAAAATGGTCAATGTGGGCTGAAACTAACACAACGCAGTATAATCATCCAACATACTTATCAGTTTCTCTCAGATTTTAAAGTGAAACTGTGTGTTTGTGTTTTCCTGTTTTTATGATCGGGTCTGTTCATTTGAGAGGTTAAATCCGCATATTTCCCCTACAACTCTGCATCAGTCTGAGGCTCTCTGCTCCCGTGCACGCTGTGTGCCACCTGTGTGTTCCCGTTTCGCTGTGCTGTGTAAGGCACACATCGGCATGGGGTGTCAGATTTGTTCCACCAATTGTCTATCTAGAGATAGTAATAAAGGCGAGAAAAGTGTTTTGATGATTTGATGAGAGCAGACTTCGGGACGCAGATGCTGATCTGAGTCTGGGACACCGCCTCGCTGTGTAGCCTAGAGACACAAGGGTGTGTGTCAGAGCCGGTCGAGCTCATGTTACAAAATGCTAACGTTGTTAATTCATATTTTGTTGCCCGGATGTTGTTGCAGCTTCGTCTACAACCTTACAAATGACGAGACGAGACTGGACTTAAAATCAAACGTCATCTTTAGTGAATGAATAAAGGCACGGACACGTTAGCTCGTGCAAACAAGGGGTACACAGCTCGACTGCTGCTAACACAGCATTGGCGCTAACAACAACAGAAGCTAACTGACGTCATCACGTGATACGTACTGGGTAGTGAAGTCCCTTTTAATACAAAGTAAGGCATTTACTTGGAAATGAACTTCTATACTCGTTACTTCAAAATCAAATTTTCAAATGAAATGTACAGTCTTCTTTTGACTAAATATTTACCACATTTACTGAACATAAATATTAACTTCTTAACAATCCTCACAAATAAAATGTGTTACAGATATAATGCCCAGAATGTCAATAGTTAGACTAATGAGTAAGAGAAGATGCAGTATGTTGTTGTAATAATAATGATAGTAATAAGAGTAATATAGATAATGATAATAATAATGATGATTAGGGATGCAAATTATCGATTAATTCATTAATCGATAGTTGTTTCATCTTATCCATCGATGATCGATTAATTGATAAGCGGCGATTTTCTTGAAGCTGAATTTCCCTGTGAATCAATAGGTTCTATCTATACATAACATAAAAAGCTATATCTTCCTTATGATATACAGAACAAATGCAAATCATATTCCTTAATCAAAGATTTATTTTGGGATATATTTGAGGGCAGCATTTTGGTAGCATATCAAAGATATTCTGAACAGTAAATATCAATATTACGCAGGCTACTTAACATGAAAATAAATTGGGCATTCTCTCATCTGTGACATGGGAAACATTAATAGCAGCAGCTTCACATTCCTGAAGAGAAGAATACAATATGTAGGCTACTTTAACATGAAAATAAATTAGTGCACTGTCTCTTAGCAGCATAATAAAATAAATAAAATAAATTCTGAAAAGAAAATTAAATAAGGTTAAGGTAATAAATTGTGCACTGTCTCATCTGTCACATGTGGAATATTAGCAGCATTTATAAATCCCTGGGAAATGTGACAATATCACAATAACATTAGTAGACCAGGA
>NW_026078615.1:1572-5384 GCF_006386435.1 Epinephelus moara | reverse complement strand
TTAGTTGCTATTAATTATTAATTAGATAGACAGTAGAAGCAGTTCAAAAATACAACTGTCAAACATAAAGTGCTTTTTGTGCATACAGTTAAAAAGATCTGCAATAATTTAACAATAATTTAATTAATGGACCTAGCTTACCTTCATCCTTTCACCCAGTGAAGTGCGCACTCTGGATTTGAATTCCCCCACTTTGCTGGTGTCTCCCTCGTCTGTCTTGAGATGCACGTTGATCAGGCTGAAGGTGATGGGATATGTGTCTGATATGGACACCTCAGTCTCAGTAGACATGACGGTAGTTACACACTTGAGTGTTTCCAGCACTGGCGCTACATCCTCCATCAACTGCCAGTACTCATCTCTCAACTCCAGCGTCCTCGCGTCTGTGAGTTTGGTCTCTGTGCGGTCTGATAGTACAGCAGACACGGCCCATCGCTGCTCCATTAGTCTGCTAAACATGTCACAGACAGAATTCCACCTGGTTTTACAGGATTGGATGAGTTTATGAGACGGCAGCTGCATCTGTTTCTGTTTTGCTTCAAGCGCTTTGTTTGCTGGATTGCTATGATTGAAGTGTTGTACCAGTCTGCTGGCAACTATAATGACTCGGTTAATGTAGGTAGCGAACCCGTCGTTAATGGCCAGCTGCAGGGTATGCGCGAAGCATGAAACCAAGTGCCAACTGACTCGTGTGGGACTGTTTGCTGAGACAATATTCCGTGCATTGTCTGTACACAAGCAACTACACGCCCGGTGAGTCCCCATGTTTCCACAGCCTCGTTCAACTTGTTAGCTAAATTGTCAGCTGTATGTCTCACTACCATGCTCTCTGTGAGTAGGACTGCTGACATTACCTGCCAATCCTTTTCAATGTAGTGGCATGTAACTGTGATGTAGCTTTCTGTATTTAAGGAAGTCCAACAGTCGGTTGTGAGGGCCACATTCGCGGTTGCAAGTTGTGTTTTCAACTCGGCCTTCTTCCTCACATAGCTTGCTTCCACGTGGGTAGTTATGGTCGTTCTAGAGGGGATATTATACCCTGGCTCGATGTACTTTATCACTTCTCGAAATCCCTGTCCGTTAACGACGTTTATCGGCAGAATGTCTGTTGTAACCATGTTACATATTCTCTGAGTAATGCCCTCTGCTTTCCCAGCGTCACATACCGTCCGTCCCAATGTTGTGGTGATTGTAGGCTGTGAAGCCGATCCACTCGCCCCATGCAGCATGACTGAATGTGTTGTATTCAGGTGGTAATTCAACAAAGTTGTGGAGTTGTTGTACTTTAAAATACTACCACATATTGTGCATTTGGTGTCTTTGTCGTCATTAACCAACTTAAAATGGCTCCACACTGCACTCCTTCTTGTCCGTTTCATCATCCCGCTTCGTGTTTATGTTGTTCTCGTCAGAGCCCTGCTTCTAGTGTGTTCTCGCGTGTGCGTCAAGTACGTCTGGCGTCAAGAGCACCTCACATGGACTGGCGGGGAATTACAGATTTAAAAACGCAATTAATTGCAATTAATTTATTTTAATCGAGTAATTTCTTATCGACAATTAATCGTTTAATTTGTTTGCATCCCTAATGATGATTATGATCATAATAATAGCCATAAAGATGATAGTAGTAATAATAATAATAATAATAATTAGAAAGCAAATTTCTGAAAAATTGATAAGCCTGCTGAGGCACACCACGCATACGCCACAGGCCACCAAATTTCAGCTTTTATAGTCCAAAATTCTCTTCTCTGATAAATTATAATTAGTCTGTTAGTTATCTGTTATTATCTGAAATGTGTACAATTGATGTGAACAAAATTTAGGTAAAAAAGAGTTATTTTCATTTTTTGGCGGCCAGGCCAATAAAAATATATAAGGGGCCAGTAAAACTCTGATCTACTGGCCAAGGGGGGAAAAAATGTTAGGTTGAACCCTGCACAGTCACAAGTAGGGATGCACATGGTTAACCGCTTAACCGTTAACAGATAACAAGAACCTTGACCGGTTTAGTACAACCAGTTCATTTTTTTTGCGCTATCTCCCAGGACATTGGTTCCATCTGAGCAGGTATTCTACGCTGCAGGTCTCACAGTGAACAGCCTGCGCACCAGGCTCACCCCACAGAATGTCCACATGTTGCTTTTTCTTAACCTCTTTAACTCCGTTCAGACGCCGGCGTCCGTGCTCCCTCCCTCCTCTGTTAAATGGGATCTCACAGGCGCACTACGTCATCAAACCATGTGATGCTTGGTGTCACCATCTGTCATTGTTTTTCTTTTGTTCCTTATGGTTTTCGCACAAGAGCAGCCTAAATACACGAAGTCCAAAATTGCGATGAGTGGTGACAAGTCATGTCATGCCGTTTTTCGAGGGGAACAGTTAAAGGATTACTCACGATCTCATGCAGAGCCGTCAATGAATACGAAGCTGGTTTATAAAAGGTGAGATGTCACTCCTACCACTATTTTTGGCTGAGATATACCGCCTAGAAAGTAGGATCACAACTTTCACATTTCAAATGGTTTTATTTGGTGATATTTTATGGTGTTTCTGTCATAAACAACATCAGCTATCATAATCACACCTGATTTCAATAAGGTACAATGTTTGAAGCTGGCTGAGTGTTGTTTGATCACTGATAGTACTGTTTTGAAGCGGAGTGAGCGCTCTGTCATGTGGAGCTCCGCCTGGATCTTTTCATGGGAAAACACTATAGAATGGTCATACTTTGAGCAGTCTTCTTAAAACTTGAAACAAGTGTTCATTGATAGTGTGCCTACAGCCCCACAGTGTCATTTACCTGCTCAGATGAAGCCACAGACAGTTATTCATCCTGAAAAACATTTTTTATTCTATTTTAGGCAAAATCTTCAACTTTTTACTGACTTCAGAGGCCCATTACTCTGTCTCTGTATCACCTAGAGTGTTTGTAACACTTTCACAAGAAACTTCAGAGAGTTTGCTTTCTGGCAAGACCTCATGCATGCATGTAGTCAGAGCGGTTCAGAAGCTACAGTCATTTTAATTTGGGTATGTCATTTTAGGCGTTTTCGCCAAAAAATGAGGGTGGAGTGCAAGAGGTTAATAAAACCCCGTAGACAAGCTGTCCACTATGCCGAGAGAGGACTGAGGTAGGCCTGACCTGATTACGGAGATTTTCCTTTAAAACAAACTGTTTAAAACCGTTGATCAGCTGAGGTTTTTTTGTAGTTGGAGTGCCGAGAGGGTTCATGCGTGTTTAAGTTTTGTTAATCTGTTAGCCGTTGTCACTGACACCACTGATGCCAGAACGGCTGCATGACGATGTGGTTGCCGGTCGCTCAGCTCGGCTCAGCCATAATGCCCGCACAACTGCTCCGGTTCCGCCACAATGCCCCACCAGACCTGCATGACGATGCAGCCGCCGGTTAATCTGTGGACCGCTTGCCGTAGAGGCTGCTCCACTTAGCACCCCCTTCTGCTACGCAACACAGACACTCAATTGAGCCTTTTTATACTTATCAGTTAACAGTTATTAGTCGGTTAACGAGTGTCAGTTATCAGTCAGAAAAAAAAAATCAAAATGTGCATCCCTAGTCACAAGCACAGCACGCTAGCTCGGCAGCTAATGTTAATTGTTACAAACAAGCTAAAGAGAAGGCTGTCTTGTATATCATCTTACCATTTGACTTAGTTTGCCAAAAATCTAAAATCCTGCAAACTCTTCTATACTCCTGACTGAGACAAGCAGCTCCTCCCTCTGCAGAACTCACAGCAGAGAACAGGACACAGAGGAGAGATGTTCATTCCTCTAAAATTCACTCAGTTTT
>NW_026078615.1:0-1222 GCF_006386435.1 Epinephelus moara | reverse complement strand
GGAACGCGCATATGCAGTAGAACAGCCAATAGGAACGCAGTGGTCTGAGCTGACCTTTGATTGGTTGATGCACATCGGCACGATACTGATTCTTTAGAGGCTGACCACAGAGCCATGGTGAGGTGCAGAAACCTTTGTCTCAGACCACTTGATTTACATTATGCTTAGAGGATATTGTGAAATTTTTACTCAATTATACCAAAACAATGTTGCCTACTACTTTAAATAAAATATAGGCTACTTCAATCATTTTGAGTTGTTATAAAGTTAGTGATTAGCTTTAAAATATGAAAATGACCGATCCAGATGTTTTTGTCACAAAAATTTATTTGATGGGTCACCTGCCTCTGAACGACCACCACCACCCTATTTGGTGCCAGGAAAAACCTTGGATAATGTACACAGGAAAACCCTCACACAGCAAAAGCCGCCGGTGGAATCGAACCAAGGGTCGCTGCAGCGGGCATGCTCTACCGAGTGAGATACGACGCTTGCGGCTCATCGTATTTAATCGAGTAATAGATTTCATCGAGTGTTTCAGTGACGGTGAGCTGCCGCTGCTTCATTATTACCACCGCTAAGTCAGAGTTGGGGCAGACGCACAGTAATGGCCCCTTTCCACTACACAGTTGCAGCTCTACTCGGCTCGGCTCTACTCAACTTGGTTTAGGTGCTTTTCCATTACAGCTGAGTTCTTCATAGTTCCTCCTCAGCGTGGGCGGGGTCATCATATCACGGCGGCTACGGCCGCGTCGTCTCGCTCGTCTGCACCTCGATCACGGACCACAGTGTGGTTTTCCATACAACATTTTTTTTCCACAACTCATATAAACAGTCACCTGTTACTGTTACCGTACCGATGAGCTAACATGTTTTTTTTAGTTTATAATCTCGTCTCCTTCAGCGTCACATTCTCACTATAGCTGTTCTGTTGTAAACAAACACGTGCTGCAACTGAACTACACAGCAGTTAAATGATTGGCTGTTTGCCTGTCACTCGTAGCATCCAGGGATGTTTCAAAGTCCCACATCCTCGAGTTTTACACTGCTGACTTGTATCACCGGAACGGACGTGTCCTGCGACCCATAGTAACCCAGTAGCCTAACCCACACGTTAAAATTACGATATAAACAATAGAGGGTTATATCGTACGGTAGACATTTTTATATCGCACTACGATATATATTGTAATATCGCACAGCACTAGGCCCACCCATTTTT
>NW_026078614.1:0-10905 GCF_006386435.1 Epinephelus moara | reverse complement strand
AGAAGGTAAAAGTCGTAGTAATCTTTACTGACATCGTGCGGTAATGATTACTGATATGGCACATTCGGACGGGACTAAAATCTCTGGTAAGTATTACTTTACCCCACGTACCTATGTAAAACTAATCCCATCCGAATAGGGCTTATGACAGGAATTGTGGATATGGCAGGACTTTTTGCGGGAGTGTTTTTTGACAGTCAGTGGGTATGCCATGTTTTACAGGAGAGCAAGGTCAGTTAAATGTTTGTGGATAAGAGCCGTGAGCCTTCTTGAGAGGGGTGGAGGCAATCTGATTTAAAAAGGTGAGGTCTGTTAAAAAACGCAGTAAAACTGTCCACAAAGGGGATGTCTCTGTTCCTGCAGTAACCCTTCAGCCAGATGTGTAATTGGTGTATGCGGATTAATTTAACATCACCAAAACGTGGGGGAGGGAAGGGTCCGGAAATTATTACCTGCTTCCTGGTGTCCAGCAGACTGTCCATGAGGAGCCTGAAGTCTTCTTTGAGCAACTAGGACTGTTGGCTTTTATGTCATTTATCCCTGCCTCAACAACAGCTGCAGATGTGGTGTTGTGCCATTGGATAAGCTGCAGAGCGGTTGGTGTTAAATCTTTAACCTGGACAGCAAATAGTCTGACCACCGTGTACTGCCACTTGTCGCACCATGGATGTGCCAAACACAAGCACAGAGGGTGGCTGCTGTGTGGATCGCCGGCAATGCATTTCCCATCCCCAGAACAATGCCGCGAGGTTCCACTGTTGACGGACCTGGCCAGATGCGGGCGGCTAGCTAGCATGCTGTCAGCAAGAGCTGTTAGCGAAGTCATCTAGCAGAAGAGCTAGCAATATCTTCCTGCGAAGATCTCTCAGGTTGACTGTCACTGTACAACTGAACTGAGACAAGTTGAGTAGTGTACTATTGAAAGAGCTGATATATAGGCGTGAAATGGGCTATGGAAATGAGCGCAAAATTCAGAAATATAGATTAATTATCAACTGCATAGAAATCAACCTATGGTCAACAGTCACTTTTAACAGTGGAAAAAAAGTTTATGCTTATTTTCTTTTGCATAAATAAATGAGATATTGTTTGTTAACAACTGCAATTGCAATTTACTTCCTACTTCTGGCACCGTATTGCTCCGTTTCTCCCATGTTGTTAATGCCCAAGTAGGAAAAATCCAACGCCTCCACGGTCCGACGGTCAACGGAACCGCTGCCGTGCTGCGCGCTAGTCCGTTACTATCCGTCATTTTCACCTCCATTGGAATGAATGACTTCCGGTCAGCGTCCATCCGTCAGTGCGTTAGGTTGTGCACCTAGGGTTAGGTCTGGCACCTTCTCTGCGCCATGCGTCCTTTGGCTGGGCCAAGACAGCTGCCGGTGGTGAGGGTGCTCCCAGATTTTCTGTCTCAGCCACTACATGCAGCACCATTCCCTCCAGTTCACATCCATGGGACTGTCTCGCCACAGCCGATGGAACAGGCTCACAGTTGCCAGTGTTGGTACCAGCATTGATAGAGGCCAGCCACGGGAGTGTGGCAGCAGAGTCGGATATCAGCGCCTGTGACAGCCGAGAAGAGGATGACGAGGCTGCCGGGGCAGCGACAGCAGACACCTGCAGACATGAAATCCGCCTTGAGTGTGCAGAAGCAACCGACATGAGGCTTTCAATAAGTTTGTCCTTTTCCTGGATCTCAGTTCTCAGGATACTGTCCTTCAACTTTAGGTGAGTTTTGTCACAATCCACACACAGAGACATGTTCCAGGGTACGGTGTCTCCCAGCCTCCGTCACTGTTTGAGTGATAGCTTTAAAATCCGGTGTCTGATGACCAAAAATCCACCATCCAGTTAAAAGTGATAGTTAACCAAAATCTAAAACTAAAAAAAGACTGAAGTGAGATGAGCAGACTGAAAAGTTTATTGTATTGGATAAGACAGATGTACAGGTCCCCCCCCCCCTTTTTTTAATTGGCATTTAACAAATTAACAACAAAACATAATGCTATCACATTGTGCATGTTAGATGACCATTTAGCATTTACACCGAACAAGGCAGCAATGGGTTGTCCCTCAATAGTGATACCATATGCTTCACTTCAGATCCAAACACTGCCTCCCAAAAAGTGTGAAGGCTGGGACAGTCCCAGAACATGTGAAACAGGGTCGCTGGCTCAGTCTTGCATCTCTCACAGGTGGGGTCAGTATTGGGATAGATTCTTGCCAGTTTAGTTTTTCAAAGGTGAGAACAATGGACTATTTTAAATTGAATGAGACCGTGTCTACAACATGGGGATGACTTATGCACTTGCTTCAATATTGCTTTCCAAGTGCTCCCAAAGTGTTCTTATATTTTTCAAAGGCTGCAAATTCAAGTTATTTATTAAAGAATATGTATGAGCAATCAATCCTTTCTGATTAAGATCAAGGGACAGAAGTTCATCAATAATATTAGGTAATGGCTCATTAGGGAAAGAGGTGTAACTTTTCCTGACAAAGTCCCTGATCTGTAAATAGGAAGCAATTAAAGCAAATTTTTCTAAGAGTTGATTAAATGAAGCAAACATTCCTTCAATATTAAGTCCTTAATAAAGCGAATTCCATTTGAGTGCCATGCACGAAAAGCCAGATCCAGATTAGCTGGTGTGAAAAGGTGATTAGATAAAATAGGCGCCATCAAGGATAGACCCAGCAAACCAAATTTGTTCTGAAACTGTGACCATATTTGTAAAGTCTGACGAATTACTGAGTGTTTAGCAAGTGTGTAGGATTTGACAAGAGCAAGAGGGGAAGTAGCTAGTGAGTGTACTGGGGCCATCTGAGACTTAATCCTCGCCCAGATATGAGCTGATGGGTTAGAGTGACTTTGGGCCCACTCATTGATCCTCTGGATATTACTGGCCCAATAATAGTGGAGGAGATTGGGTAGGCCCATTCCCCCACAATGCTTGGGCCTTTGCAAAAATGCCTTGCGAGTATGTGGTTGCTTACCATTCCAAATGAAACAGGAGAGACTCTTATCATGGTTGCTTACCATTCCAAATGAAACAGGAGAGACTCTTATCAAATTGTGAGAATACCTTCAAGGGGATTAAAATGGGAATGTGCTGAAAAAAATACAAAAATCGGGGCAAAATATTCATTTTCAAGTTTATACGACCAGCTACGGATAAAGGCAGAGTATGCCAGCGTTCAAGGTCCAATTTACATTTCTCAATTAGAGGAGAATAATTAAGCTTGAATAATTGTTCATAAGATCTTGGAACAGTAATGCCTATGAGAGGGGTGTGGTATGGACCCAAACGCAGTACACAGGCGCTCAGGAACAGTTGGTAATGACCTTTATTTTCACCACAGCAAACAAGGTACGGAGCAGACCGAATAAACACAGAATAAAGTTCGTTCTTCGGGCTGAAAGCCCTCACACAGTCTCTGGGGCTCAGACAAGGGGAAGAGACGCGGCCGGAGTCGGCCGTGGAACCGAGGGGAAGCTCCTTAGCCCCCGGCTCCAAACAGTTCAGTTCTCTTTTGGTGTGAGGGGAAGAGAAGTAGCTTACTTCAGCCGATGACGACGAGGAGGAAGCTCCGTGGCCCGAAGAGCCGGCTGCACGTGCGGAGGTGCCGACGGGGAGAGAGCAGAGGAGCGATCGGAGGCAGGCGGGGGGGTCGTAGCCAGATGAGCAGTCCGCGAAGGCAGAGGCACCGATGGGGAGCAGGCAGGAGGATAAACGGGGCCAGGCGGAGGAGTCGTTACCAGCCGAGCAGTCAGATACCAGAAACACTGAGGCAGAGCACGAGGTCAGGGACAGAAGGCAGGTGAGTTTACCGGGAGGCAGACGAGGAGAGCAGGTCGGGAACAGGCAGAGTCGGCAACAGGAGATCAGACAGGAGATGAACGCTGGAAAGTCTCGCATGACGCTGAAGAACAATCTGGCAACGAGTGAGAGTGCTGGAGAGGCTTATATGCAGGGCTGATTATGATGAGCTGCAGCTGTGTAGGCAGGTGAGCAGAGTTGGGCTGATAAGGTGGGCGTGGCTGGCAGGTAGAGTGGAGCAGAGGGAGGGAGAGTGGAAAATCACTGCAGCAGAGTGACAGGAGGGGAATGAGAGACAGGGACTGTGACAGACTAAATATTTAAAATGAGAGCTAACTTTCTTAAAAGGGAGTAATGTGGCTGAAATATTAAGTGCTGCGGGGTTAATAGGGAAAATTCACTTTTCTGCAGGTTTATTTTATAGCTTGATAATCTTCCAAATTGCTCAAAAATGGCTAGGACTGGGGGTATGGAAAGTGTGGGATTAACTACGTATAGTAAAAGGTTGTCCGCATAGAGCGACACCTTATGGGTGATATCCCCTCTTTTTATTCCTTCATAAGCTGTGCATTGACGGAGAGAGCTGGCCAAAGCTTCTATGACGATGTTAAAAAGTAATGGGGACAAGGGGCACCCCTGCCTAGTTCCTCTAAAAAGAGGAAAATAGTCAGAGGTGTCCTCATTAGTGCTGACCGAAGCTAGCGGTAATGAATATAATAACTTAACCCATGAAATAAAATTAGCCCCAAATCCAAATCTATGTAAAGTAACAAATAAAAAATCCCATTCCACCCGATCAAATGCTTTTTCTGCGTCTAGGGTTATCACAAGTTCAGATATATTTTTTTCAGATGCAGAATAAATAATGTCAAAAAGCCGATGAGTGTTCGAAAAAGAGTGTCTGCCTTGCATAAAGCCGTTTTGATCGGGTGAAATAAGTGATGGAAGGGTCTTCTCAAGGCACTTAGCGAGGCATTTTGCGAGAATTTTACAATCAACACAAAGTAAAGAAATAGGACAATATGAACTGGGCAAATTAAGGTCTTTGTCAGTTTTCAGTATTAAACAGATAGAGGCCTGTTGCAGAGTCTGCGGCAGGTGGCCTGTAGACAGGGCTTCATTGTACATTGCGAGTAGTAGAGGTGACAGACTATTTGAAAATGTTTTAAAAAACTCGACTGGCAGCCCATCCGGCCCTGGAGATTTTCCAGACTGCATACATTTATTAGCATCTTGAATCTCCATTATCGTGAGCGGCTGGTCGAGTTCAGCTCTCATCTGATTGTCCAAAGAGGGTAATGTCAAATTTTGATAAAACTGTTCGAATTCTGTGGGGCTGGTATTGTACTCTGAGGTATAAAGATTTTTGTAAAATCAGCGAATGTGTCATTAATTTGTTTATGATTTATGGTTATAGTACCTGAAGATGTTTTAATTTGGGTAATTTGGCGATTTATAAATGATTGGCGGGCTTGGTGAGCCAAAAGCCTGCCTGCTTTTTCCCCGTATTCAAATCCTGAATGGCGTGCCCTGGTGTGGGAGAGACAGCATACTGACCATCTAACTTAAAAATGGCCTCAGAAAGCTCCTTTAGTCTGGCCAGTTGCCTCTTTTTGTTTTGTGAAGAATGACTGATAATTTGTCCTCTTAAGTAGGCCTTTAATGTTTCCCCAAGTATACTATGTGAAACATAAGGCAAAGCATTTGTTTCGATAAAATATGTAATTTGTGTCAATAAATTTAACAAAATTGGACTCTGACAAAAGAAGAGCATTGAGGCGGCATGTTCTGAGTGGTATAGGGCTGTTGAGAAAAGCCAGGTTGAACGTAAAAGGGGCATGGTCAGAAATTATTATACTATGATATACTAGTTGGCTAATGAAAGGGATAAGTTTAGTATCAAGAAGGAAAAAATCAATACGGGAGAATGTGTGATGTATGGGAGAAAAAAGGAAAAAGCTTTTTTTGTCGGAAAATTCAATTCCCAGGGATCAAAGAGGCCATATTGCTCAATAAAGTTGTTGACAGAAGTCACCATCTTAGATAGGGGGACAGCTCTGGGAGAGGAGCAGTCCAGCTCAGGTTTAATCACACAATTAACCCTATGGGCCCAAATGACGCATAGTGCGTCCAAATTCACACCTGTTCTTCTCTGTGGATTTTCTCCGCAACCGTGCATCATAGCGAGAAGCCACGCATATCACGTGAAACAGCGGAATCATAGCTTTCCGATGTGTCGGTAGTCCAATGTTTTCACAGTGAAAAAAAAATGATAAAGTTACACTAAAATTATGTATAACAGAGCTTTCATACAGCTTTGCACACACATTACTCTTGGATGGATTACTCGCGAATGCAGGGTCGTACAGAAATGCCACACATATCACATGAAAGTGCAGGACTAGAGCTTTCCAGGGATATCACACACATCATTGTGCTGTTATCCCATCACGCTATAAATACAGATCAAGTGTCTACAAAATAAAAACCTGATGAATTTCTTTACAATCCCTTATACAGATCTTTTTATCACTTGTTGGAGCCATAATGTACTTTTTGTTTATTTTTTATGTTTATATCACAGGTGACCATTTGCATTGTTGTATGTAGTTTTCTAGGGGGAAGCATACAGTTTTTGACCGTGTCAGTATCAGGGTGGCGGCGTCTCAACAAACAGATTGATGAATGAAACTTACCTGTGTTTAAAGTTAATTTAAAGAGTAACTAAACCCTAAAACCAGCTGATAATCATTGTTTCTGGCTGTATAGTAGTGTTACTGACTGATCCTGTTCAAAATCTTGACAGTTTAGTGCAAACTGTTGAAAATCTAAATTTTATTTTAAAAATGTGCTATGGAGTGCCCTCTACAGCTTGAAACCTGGTTACTACATTTGAATTTACATGACATTACATTGGAGGCGAATGACTCTTTTTCGGGGCAAGTGACGTTACTAACCGTCCATGCTAGAGCCTGCCCTCCTCCCTTTACTCCTTCTCCCCTTACTATAAAACCATTCTGTCCGCAGTAATTAAACTGATAGCGAGTAGGTTGGATCAGAGCAGAGAGAGTAATAGAGCAGAGGGGATAGCAAGTAATTTGTCGAATTGTATTGTTAGCATAGTGTATTTTAGTGTAGGTTTACAGTTAGTAGTGTGTTTATAGTATTTAGGTTAGTTTTTAGTGGGTGTAGACAGGTATTAGTTTGTTAGATTTTCCAAATAGTTGTAGGTAGCTTTAGTTTGTAGTTGAACTTTGTGTGTTTTAGGTAGTTGTTAGTGTCAGGGTCAGTTAGCTTTGTTAGCTAGTTGCCTAAATGGGTCGGCAGTGTTCCTATCCCGGCTGTAAAGCCATCTCTGGCCTGCACCAGTTTCCAGCGGACCCAGAAATCAGGCGCGAGTGGCTGCGCGCCCTTGGCCTCCCGGACAGCAGCGATATCCCGCCTAGAGCCGGAGTGTGCAACCTGCAATTTTCCAGGCATTGCTTTGCCAACATCATGCAGGTAGAGATGGGGTTAGCTAAAAGGACAGTGCTGACAGACAATGCAGTGCCTCTCCCAGTGCTACACCTGCCGCCGGAGACTACGCTGCCTTTTCAGGTGAGTCCATTGAAGTAATTATGCTGCTGATAAAGTGAATATTGCTTGTTAGATTTTCGTGTTTTTATTGTATCTAATTAGCTTAGCTTACATTGCTAATCATAGGATAACGTTACCCTGATGGCCAGAAATTGCGGTCCAGCACTATCTCTTTATTTACGTGATACGAGTTTTGGCCCCTGCCGCGAAACAGCCCCCCTCCACCGGGTCAGCCCGCCCGGTGTATGCGGAGGAAGACAGCTGTTTTGCGGGAAGCAATAGCATGAACCACTGGATGTTACAGCGCTCGACAGTGCAAGCGTTTCACTCGCATTTGTGACTAAAAATAGGTGTGTGCGAACTGTAAAAAATATTTAGGGGCACATGTGCGGATAAAAAAATCAGCCGAAGCAGCCTATATTTTTGTCAATAAAAAAATATGATAATCTAACCGCAAATGTTGGAGGAACTCCAGCCGCCTTCCCTCTTCCCTCTTCCCCGTGTGACACGGTTATGGCCGGTTTTCCAAGCTACTGTCGGCACAATGAATATAAATCCCACTGTCGGCAGCGTGGAAATAAGTCAAAGTGTGGCGGAGACGAGGGACTGGGAAAAGCGGTGGACCTCCGGGGTAATGTTAGCCTGCTCCGTTCTCCCCACAGTTAATACTTCTCTCCACGGTACCGCATGGGCAGGGTGGAAATAAGTCCTGCAGTTTCAGAGGACCTGGAGAATGTTTTAGGATAATAATAACATTATATAAGATAATCATATTGCAAAGATAATACATATAAGATAATAACATTAAAGACAAAATTAAATTGCAATACTTTTTCAAAACTTTCCTTTCCTTTCTGTACATTTTGTATACAAATTCATTAAGTAATTTTTCTTGTAAATGTCTATTTGCATCACTGTTATAATCTGTTGAACATGCATGCAATACCTCATCATATGTAACATCTAGAAGCGGTAATTTTATAGAGAAAGAAATACCATGGATAAAGTCGAGTGGTGAAACATTGTT
Organism: Epinephelus moara; assembly: GCF_006386435.1. Taxonomy (NCBI): domain Eukaryota; kingdom Metazoa; phylum Chordata; class Actinopteri; order Perciformes; family Serranidae; genus Epinephelus; species Epinephelus moara. The sequence goes on along the minus strand of NW_026078614.1, from coordinate 2,487 downwards.
ATGTTCTGTTTCAGAAACAGACCAGAGAGATCGGGTGCCAGACGGAACCAGTCAGCACTAAACATGCTTATGTGCAGGCTAACTTGAAGCCGCACAGGAGAAGCAAAGGTGAGTCATATTATTAGTTAACTATTAGATTTCTCAGTAATTGGCTGAAGCCAGACTCAATCAGGGTCTGTAAAAGTTATTCTTTTACTGTAAATGAGGTGTCTGTAGGACTGCTTGTGTAAGATATTACACTCATAAGTTGGTACTGAGCACACCCCTTATATAGCCTGTCCTTATCCCTCCATTTAATGATTTTTGTCTCTTAAATGATTTAAATGAAAAAATTACAATACTATTTATCATTTTTTATCAAAACCAGTTGGTTTTTAATTTGATTATCTAATTGTCCAGTCACTGGCTCATCCTGTCCAGTATGCATTCTAGGACAAAGGAAGGACATTTCTCAAATTGTATGGAAATATGTGACATATCTTTACTCAAAATTTGAGAAACCTACATCTATACACCATTCATTTCTTAAACCAATGTGTACCTGAGTAAATATTTTTCATATTTATGTGCTATATCATCATTATTGCATAATAAGAACTGCATAAGAGAATATAAAATAACAACTCTACTGGCCAAGTGTGCCAGTGGTGCAAAAAAGTTTTTATGGACAGTGCCCATGTTAATTTAACTAGTGCATTTGCTGATTCAAAATGTGCTTGTCCAGATGGGGCTGATTAATGTTTACATAGGACAACATCTGGTCCACCCTAATTTTATTTTGTCAATGGAAATGAGGCTTACTGTCGAACCTTTTATTTGTGCACAGCTACTCAGGCCAGAGCCCCAAACAGGAGTGTTTCATGTGACACAGATACTCTCCTTGCTGTTCCTGAGGCCTTTGCAATCCCTGTGGTTCCCCTGTCAAGCTCCACCCCTGTCAAAAGGCCAAGATGTGAGGTATCAAATGATGACTCCAGCTATCATCTTGAAGTGACCAACAGCACCATGGATTGTACAAGGTAAGGGATGTAGTTCACAACACTATTACTATTTCTGCTATGTTTTACACATTCATATAATCGTATCAGTGTTTCATTTGGAAGTGCTATACTATCTACTAGATTGTGTAGGAGTGAGACATATCCGTGATTAATGTAAAATTCCAGAAACATTTCCTTTTGTTCTAGTTTGACATGCAATTTGAATACTATCACGACTACTGGGAATAAAGTTTCATGTTGTTAGCGTCATTGCCATAGTCACACAATGACATTTATGTTTCATTGTTTTCTATTCCTCAAAGCATCGCTGATGGATTGCCACCTCATACAGTGACCAAATACATTGTCAATGAAGACATGTTAACAGAGCTGTTCAAAAAATGCCCAGTTTGCACCCGGAGCTGTATCATCTCAAAAACTGTCATTGGGACACTCCTCCAAGTTAATCAGAGCTGTCCTCACTGTGAGTACACTCATCAGTGGTCGAGCCAGCCAATGGTGAACAACATACCAGCAGGGAACCTTCAACTATGTGCAGCTGTTCTGTTCACAGGATCTTCATTTGTTAAGATCTCAAAGGTAAAAGAGGACATCCTCAGTGACAAATTCAGTTACAGTAGTATATTGTAATATGTCATCACCTCACATTGATGTTTTACACTTAGTTCCTGGAAGCGTTCAAGATCCGAGGAATCTCAAAAACAACCTTCCACAAACACCAGGCCATGTATATATATATATATATATATATATATATACATACACATACATTTCTTTTTTCTTGAAATGTTTTAGGACATTCAGCCAAGTACGGGAGCTACGCCATGATGGACCTCAAAACTAATAAGGTCATTGACATTCAACTAGTCCAGGTAAAAACACTGATACACTCAAAAACTGTTTGTACCAGGAATTTATTTATTTTGTATGTACTGAGCAGAGTTTATTTTATGTTGTTTCGGCAGAGCAATGAAGTTGGAAACAGCTGCCGGATGGAGAAGGAGGGCTTTCAGCATAGTCTGTCTCTCCTGGAGCGCAAAGGAGTCACAATTAAAGCCATTGTTACCGACAGACATCCAGGTATACAGAAATACATGCGGGAACAAAGGCATGACATCACTCACTACTTTGACCCTTGGCATATGGGAAAGGGTAAGTTTTTCAATTGAAATATCATAATAGAAAAATACAATACTTTTCTTTTACTATTTGTGTTTGTAAATATTCTGTCTTTTGTCCAGGTTTTGGGAAAAAAATGGATGTGCTGGCCAAAGTGAGGAGAACGCAGGATGTGGGACTGTGGAAGAAGAGCATCGTCAATCATCTCTACTGGTTGGCATCAGCTTCAGCATCAGGGGAGTCGGTTGTGGCCAAGTGGAGCTCTGTGGCTAACCACATCCAAAATGTCCATATCCATGACAACACCCTTTTCCCCACTTGTCTCCACCAGCCTCTAGTTGGTGAGCAGGCAAGGCAGTGGCTCAAA
>NW_026078613.1:0-1000 GCF_006386435.1 Epinephelus moara | reverse complement strand
GAACCATGGGCTCAAGAGCATCACTTCCCAGCTACAAGTTGACAGGTTTGGAGATTTCAAGTCTCACTGGAAAACGGTTCTGCGACTTACCAGAGGTCTATACCCAGAAGAGGATGCCTGTAAGCACAGATAACCTCATCAAAGAAGAGGAATTGGCTAAGTGGCCATACTTGGATGGTGTTGATGTTCCTCGTATCCAAGCTGATGTGGAGTTGTTGATAGGCACCAACGCCTCCAAAATGCTTGAACCCTGGGAAGTAGTCAGCAGTCGTGGAAATGGACCCTACGCCATTAGGACCCTATTGGGGTGGGTTATTAAAGGCCCCCTTCAGGGATGCAGTGATAAGCAGTGTAAGAGTGGCCACCCCGCTGCTACTGTTAACAGGATTTCCATAGAAAGACTGGAGGAATTACTGAATAATCAGTACAACCACGATTTTAATGAACATACATCAGAGGACAAAGAGGAGATGTCGAGAGATGATGTCAAGTTCATGGAAATCATGAAGGATTCAGTGAAGCTTCAAGATGGACATTACAGCTTGAAACTTCCCTTTTAAGAACAAAGATGTCTCTCTGCCAAACAATCATTGTGTTGCTAAGCAGCGTCTTCTTGGTTTGAAGAGGAGATTCGAGAGAGATAAAAAGTTCCACCAGGAATACACCAACTTCCTCAATGATGTCATCAAGGAGGGGTATGCTGAATGTGTGCCTGAACATCAGTTGGAACGGTCAGATGGTAAGGTTTGGTACATTCCACACCACGGGGTGTACCATCCCAAGAAAGGAAATCTTCGTGTTGTGTTTGACTGTGGAGCCGAGTTCAGAGGAAAATCTCTCAACAGCCAGCTTCTACAGGGCCCTTACCTTACCAGTTCTTTGTTAGGAGTCCTCACACGATTCAGAGAAGAACCTGTGGCAGTGATGGCTGATGTTCAATCCATGTTCCATCAAGTCAAGTAGCCCAGGATGATCGAGATTTCCTGCGTTTCTTGTGGTG
>NW_026078612.1:0-5000 GCF_006386435.1 Epinephelus moara | reverse complement strand
GCACAGAGAAGCAGTCAGAGCTACAGGCTACAGTGAGGCTAAAAACAGAGTTCATATGACGTTTTTCTAAACAACTTTTTATGTCAGGGCTGCAGCACACTTGGATCACTACGGATGAGCAGTATGGAGATACTTTGTGGATTCAATTTTGTGTTCTTGGACGTTAGTCTGGGGCGCCGTCAGCCATTAGGCGCAAGGGATGTGAGGACTCTAAAACTTCACCAGGGCCTCCATCGGCATATGGGTGAGTAGATAATGCCTGAATTTTCATTTTTGGGTGCACTATCCCTTTAAGTTAAAAGAGATAAATAAACTCACATGATCAGCAAACACACTCACCTTGCAGCATGGTCTCAAACAAAAGAGTTTCAAATAGGCCACTCCCACACTTAAATAACCTTCCTCTTCCTGGATTTTCTCCTGAGAGGACTGATTGGTGGATCTCTCCACCTGATCTCAATGAGGTATGTACCCTGCTTAGTAGCTCCCCCTGCTGGCCCCCAACTGACATTATTTCTTCTCTTATAGATGTGACCGGGTGCCCTTTGGAGCACTCCCGGTCGCTGTGGGGCGCTGTGCCAGTCATCCAGGGACTTGAGGTGCTGGTCGGTGCGCACCTTTAAAAGGGTGTCATCACCGAGCTGGCCCCCCTTTTCCCTGGTCCTGGCAGTGAGCGTCGGTGGCGTGGTCGAGGCGGCTGGATTGTTTGGCGTGGGCCGTCACTGTTCGTGTGTGCTCGGCGTTGACTGAACCTTGCGTGCCTTAAAAGGAAGGTGAGTTGGCTGCCTTTTCCCACCTGCCTGAATGTCTCATGGGGAACCTTACTCGGTCTCACTGATCTGCTTGTCACTGCGCAGCACGGCTGGTGTGGCTGCGGGGGGAGCAATTAGCTTGTGCCGAGGGAACCTGACCGCCGTGGTTGGCGTGGCCGGCGGGGTGGTGCGGGCGCACCACGTTGGATCTGGGCTCCGCCTGGCTGTGGGTACGCGCTCGGAGCGGCGCGGCCGTGGGGTAAGCTGGCTCATTTGTCTTGCTTGTGCTTAAAAGCATGCAACATCGGGCTGACACATGCTCCCTTTCTGATTTACATACAGATTCCCCCCTAAAAAGTGCAGCTTTCTCCTTCCAATATTCACCAGTTCGGCAACAGCTGTGTGGAGGACGCCGGCCTTAATCAGCCATTAGGAGACGGGCACTGCTGTTTTAGTATTGGTTCTCTGGTTATGATTTCTGTTATGGTTTAATTTAATTCAGTCCCTCGTTATGTAGGTTTTCCTTTAATTTTGTTTTGCCACAGTTAATTATAGAATTGTTAAATTTATTACTGTTGGATTTCTTTTCTGTTAGTGATTTCAATTTGAATCTGTTTACTTTCCCCAGTTTTGGCTTTATTCACGTTTAATCTCTTTTTTTGTTTGCTTTGATTCTTTTCATTTTGTCTGTTTTATTTTTGGACTCTAGTTTTACTTTTTCCTATTTAGTTATTTTCGTCGTCATCTTTATTTTCTTTTTCTTCTATTTCATTTCGGGCCGGGGGGGGTTTATTGTAAAGAGATTTTGGGTGAGGCAGGCTGCCCACCTGCACACCTTTCCGACGGTTGGAACAGACTCTTCAAGACTTGTTTCATTTTGTTCATTGTTTATTCTTTTCTTTCTTTTGGTTAATTTGGAAGATTGTGTTTAAATTGGATTATTTCTCTGATTTTCTTATAACCTTGATTCTGTTTTGTATTTGATTTCATTTATTAAGTAAGGAGGCAAAAATAATGAATTCTTCCTTTGTGTTACAGGTGCTGTGGGCCAAAGCGAGCGGCAGTCCCTTTCCTGGTGGTGGTGCTTTCACAGTTCAGTATTTGGTGTGCTTTACGGGTGGTGTTTGATTTGGTTTCTCCCTCCTTGGTTTCCTGCCGCCGTGGTAAGCCCCAGCCCTGAACTATTTGGTTGCCTCTGTTTGTTCCAGCCCTTTTTTTTAAAGAGAAATTGTGTTTTTAACTCAAAAATAAAGTATATATTTTTGTATGTGAATCACGTCTCTGGCCCTGTGTTACCTTGAACCTGTGTTGCCAGTAAGTAATCCTGTAAAAGTGTAGGTATATTCCCAGGGGTGAAATTCCCCTGGGTGGCGTTGTCGAGCTCTGCATCCCTAGCATTACCCCCCCACTCTGCCACACATATATATAGCTAAACTCAGCAAGGTAAACAACAAGGCGATTCCCATTTACACAGTGGTAAGAGTGCTGGACCGGAAGTGTCGCACAAAAAAACGGAAGCTGGCTGCGTTCTGTTTTGCCTCCGTGTTTCCGTGAAAAATAAGGTGGATAAGATTTGCTCTAACTTTGTTCTAAATAAAAAAAAAAAGAAAGAAAGAAGAAGAAGAAAAAAAAGGAATCTACTTTGTCATGTCATGCATTCAGTAGCTGGAGAGCTGGAGTCAGAACATGGTTAGCCTAGCTTAGCATATACACTGGAAGCAGGAAAAACAACTTTGAAGGTTCCCAAACATTTTTTGACAATGGATTCTTGAAACTTTTCCATGATGTATAACCCGATTTCTATGACTTTACTTAAGATGGATAAAGTTACTTAAATTGGGTAGGCCTGTATAAATATGCAGCCATACATTATGCAGGCTGTTCTTAAAGTAACGCACCACTATTTTAAAAGTAATACACCATAATTCATGTATAACCAGCATAATCATGAGCTAGTAATTCATATATAACCAGTGTAATCATCATCTAGTAATTCATATATAACCAGCGTAATCATGAGCTAGTAATTCATATATAACCAGCGTAATCATGAGCTAGTAATTCATATACAACCAGCGTAATCATGAGCTAGTAATTCATATACAACCAGCGTAATCATGAGCTAGTAATTCATATACAACCAGCGTAATCATGAGCTAGTAATCCATGTAATCATGAGCTAGTAATCCATGTAATCATGAGCTAGTAATCCATGTAATCATGAGCTAGTAATTCATATACAACCAGCGTAATCATGAGTTAGTAATTCATATGTAACCAGCGTAATCATGAGCTAGTAATCCATGTAATCATGAGCTAGTAATTCATATACAACCAGCGTAATCATGAGTTAGTAATTCATATGTAACCAGCGTAATCATGAGCTAGTAATTAATATACAACCAGCGTAATCATGAGCTAGTAATTCATATACAACCAGCGTAATCATGAGCTAGTAATCCATGTAATCATGAGCTAGTAATCCATGTAATCATGAGCTAGTAATCCATGTAATCATGAGCTAGTAATTCATGTAATCATGAGCTAGTAATTCATATACAACCAGCGTAATCATGAGCTAGTAATTTATGTATAACCCACGTAATCAGGAAGCCTGCCATTATGTGACCAGTGCACTGACAGGAGTAAAATGATAGTATGAAGATGAAAACTCTGTGCATTGAGAAAGGTTGGGGTGCTGCATGGGTCAAACAACCAGCATTGATTAGTCTTACATTTATATATGATGTGCTAGGTATCCTCATGTGTCTAGTTGTTGCCATTCTGGGACGTTGTGTCGATTTACACTTGTTTCATGCGTCATGTCTTTTCAGAATACACATGCATTTTCACAGGACATGTACAGTTTCTGCTGGTTAGATGCATAATCATTTTTTTAAAAAAAACTTATGTCGGTGAAACACCTTGTTTTTACATTTATTTCCTTGAGCAACAAAAGCATGTGGTTAACTTTGGAGACAAACACCATGGTTTGGCTTAAAACTCACATGGGAACCTAACAGCAGGCTCCAGGGTGCAAGGGTGCAAGGGTTTGTTGGAACCCATCCACCTCCACTCCTGCTTGCCCTATAGGGACTTTCCAGCTCATTATATTACGTTGTTGCCAGCTGCATTATAACCTGATGCATCCCAGCGGCCTTACAAACTGACATTGCATTGTATCATATCACCACCAAAGGTGCCTTTGTGTGTTGGCATCTGACAATGAAATCACTGACAAAGCGATAGTATGTGATGAGTTTGGAATGAGGACTGGCAGAAACAACACAGAACTTTAACCCAAGAGACCTGCATTTGTAACTGAGTGAAACCAAGTGAACTTTGAGTTATTATAAGGTACATTGTCACTGTTTCTCTTCCTATACCTAACCTACCACTTCACTTGCCTTAACCTAAAGACACCCAACCATATTTGTTTTCCTAAACCACAATAACTTCACTTGCCTAAACCTAACCCACGTAACTTTATGTTAAGTACATCAAGTACGTAATGTCATTTGTTGGGCACTGCTAGTGCTTGCTAACTTTACTTGCTTGTTAGACATTCCTGTTGCCAACTAGCTGCATGTGCCAATAGACTAGACTGGCACATACGGGCACTTTGCAAAACATCAAGGCTGTGTCCCTTTTTGGAGACAAAGATCTATAGACCCTGCAGAGGTCAATGCAGTTTGACCTGTGTTTGGAATCCAACTTTGACAAGTTTGTTTGCATTTATGTCTTGTTAAACCAACATTTGTTTCATAGACATGTTTTATAATTGTCAAAAGTAGAAAAATGAACCTGATGAAGTTGTAAGCGAAACGCGTTGCTCTGCTTTATTAAGTCTTGATCCTCTTTCAAAGTTTTGTGTGCGGTATGTAGCCACAACAAATATATTTTTTCTTAACATGTCTAATAATTGTTTTTTTGCAAGCTTGCCTAATCTTGAGAGTTTGCGACACCTTATGCTGGATGCCATCATCTTCTGTCAAGCTGAAAACACACCAATGCTGCTGCGGTGCAGCACATCATGTGACACGCATCAAGTGCCACCTTTACGCACACTGGACATGTTAGGCTGCAGCTCATAGACAGACAGCCCTGCAAAATTATTACTACTTTTACCGAAGGATCTGTACCTCTTCCACCCAGGCCAGCCATTTGGAAATATGGGCAGGGGGGACAGCATTTTCAAAATGGGCCTACTACAGCAGGTTTTATTACTAAAATTTAGTGTGCCTCACT
>NW_026078611.1:14016-14293 GCF_006386435.1 Epinephelus moara | reverse complement strand
CCTTTCCTGTGAAGTGGTAACGTTTTGATGTCTCTTGGGCTCCATAGTATTGTTTTGAAAAGTATATTGTGGGCTAATACGGCTATCATATTAATACATACTTTCAACATATTGTACCACAGTAGCCAGAACTATAACTATAATATTATTACTTTCAATAATGTTGTTGTAAGCTACTGTCATTACCTGCATTTCTCTCTCTCTCTCTCTCTCTTTCTCTCTCTCTGTCTGTCTCTGTCTCTCTCTCTGTCTCATTGTGTCATGCGGATTACTGTTA
>NW_026078611.1:0-13986 GCF_006386435.1 Epinephelus moara | reverse complement strand
GATTGATTGATTGATTGATTGATCAAGCACTGCTCATCAGTCATTCAGCAGCCATACTGGCTCTGAGGCATTGTTTTATCATCTACACATGCTCCTAACCTTATTTTTGGTAAATGCTGAACAATTTACTGTCAGAATCAGTGCTGCATTATAAAATCTGTTTTCAGATGGAGTAATTCACTCAGCCTGTATGAGCAGTGATGGATTTCTGAAGAGTGGGAGGTTTTATTTATTTCATGATGATGCTGATACAAATCTGCTGTAACTCCATAAGTCAACACAGTCTAGACACTCGACTCCTCCACGTCCTTTGAGCCTCACATGCATCAACGTGCCTCTGAGGTGTCTCATTGAAGAGTTGTTAAATCCACAGGCTCCACGCAGTAAATACGGTTGGATGAAGATGACAGACAGTATAAAAATGAGTACTGTATTTGATCAAACAATTACGTAAATTAATTTTCTTTTTTTATTTTAAAGCAAAAATAATGTCTGTCTAACTCAGATTAGTGTCACTGGTCAGTTCTCTGAGTGGAGGAGTCCTGCTGCAGAGTAACTGAGAAGCATCACTGGCCTTTTGTTGACTCTGTGACTTTCATCAGCTCCTAACTCCGGAGTCACGAGTACACCGAGTTAGTGAGCGAAATGACAAGAATTTCTTTCCATTCCTCTCCTCACAAAAAATAGACTCTTTTTAGATTTTTAGACTCTAAAGACTCTAAAAATGTTTTCTTTACACTCAAAAGACACTGAAACAACATTGCATTATGGAAGCAAAACAGAGACAAATGTGGTTTAAGTTTTACAGCCATTTATTATTTAATAATCAAAATTAAACACCACTAAATTCATAGAAATAATTAATTTAAATATTTTATTTTGTAAACTATGCAACAGAATTCTTTTGTTCTGAAGACATTTTTTTAAATTAAAATATGAAATTTTGTAATTTGCAGTTTCAAAAGCTGAATTTTAGGGGTTTTTTTTTTTCAGTGTTCACAAAGTCAGTTTAAAAAATCCATGTTTCAGAATTTTAAAAATCAATTGGCAGTGGCATTTAAAAAAATTGTTTTACTTGAGTTGAATATATTGGATATTTGAGATTTGTCAACGGAGGTTGGGAATTTTAGTTTGAAAATGAATAAAGGAGCAGAGGATATGGCATGACAACCCCTCCAACCCCGCCCGTCAGCTCCAAGGCCAGGAAACCAAACCAGCCTCAGATCCTGAAGGCAGAGAGAGGGAGGTCACAAAGTTACAATACTACTGAGGATACAATCCTGAAAAGACATCACACAAGGTTTTTTGGTCTATTATCAAAGACTTTAGTGAAGCTTTTTTAGGAAGTGTGATGCTCGTCAGTGTAGAGATTCAAACCATTAACCTCTCCGTCCCTAAATAAATAACATACTAATCTCTCAAGACAGATTCTGCAATTTACATTGTAGAATCTGTCGGCAGCCCTGTGTGAAAGACGACTAGAGAGGGGCGGAGGGCGGGGCTTTGGGTTTGAACGATGCTGTGCTTTAAATTGTGATTTGTGATATTGGGCTTTATAAATAAAATTGAAATTGATTGATTGACTTCTGGCGATCGCATTTAAGCTTCAAATGCGGTATGAAAGGTGTTCATATGTGAAGATTATCTCGCTGAACAAAAACTGTAAGTATCATAAACTTGTGTTAGCCACAGAGCTTATTTTCTGACATAATCCAAAACGCAATGCAAAAATCACTTTCTCTTCCGGGAACCAGCGCAATGCCAAACTTCCAGGTTTTGACGTCAGCCCTGGCACACTCTATTACAGACACTGCTAACGGCTAACGTTAACAGCTAACGGTTAGCGCAGCTAATCTACGATAACCATGTTAATTACAAAACACACAGAAATAGTAACGTTTGTTCAATCATTCTGTTTACAGACTTAGCAAACATCAGATTAGTCTCCACGGTGATATAGTGACGTGAAAAATGTGATTGATACATAGCTAAACTCTGCTGGTTTTCTACCCAAAGTATTTGTAAACAACACAGCGATTCCCTGGGGGCACCGCCGGAAGTTAAGGGCGTGACCGATCGCCGAGGCTCCTGCACTTCCGTTAGTCGAAAAACTCCGGGCTGTGCCTCCAGAGGTAGGTTTTTTTTTTTACCGATGGATTTCCAGATTGATTATTTACTTACTGCACCATCAGGGAGACTTGGTTCCTCACATGCTTTTCTGACAACTTGAGGCAATGATGTAACATGAAAAACTGGGTTTCTTTTTTTGTCTTTTTAGTCTTAAAGCACTTACAACAGACTAAGCGTTGGTGATAAAATTCAGGTCTGCACCATTTTAAAAATGTGATATCTAGAATCCAGTGAATGTCTATGTCAATTTTGGTTGCATTTGAATGAAGACATGTTTAGATATAGATGTCAATTAATTCAGCATATTCTAAAGAATTTAGAGCGACGGACCTCTGAGGTTGCAGTGTAACAAACTTTAATTTAAACAAAAAAAATTACGTATAAGCAAAAATTCAGCTGTCTAGGACGAATTGGGGATTTATTATCATATGTTGATGTTTGGGGTGTGAAATGTCTTGAAGCAATCATTTCTAAATCTAATGCATTGACTGAGTCGTGACCCTAGATGGTGCAAACTGAATTTCATATTAATCTCTAGCTAAATGTACTTTTTTTCATATCAAAAGTTGCCAACAGATACCAAAATACCATCAGCAATTAAGGCCTGTGTCAGCTCTTGAAACTTTGATTTAAAATAACTCAACTCAACTCAAACTTTATTTATAAAGCACATTTAAAACAACCAAGGTTGACCAAAGTGCTGAGCAGGTCAATTTAGGGCTTTAAAAACAATCAATAAAATCTTAAAAATCAATTCTAAAACGCACTGGAAGCCAGTGGAGCGAGGCCAAGATTGGTGTGATGTGATCGTGTTTACGCTTTCCAGTGAGGAGGCGGGCTGCTGCGTTCTGGACAAGCTGTAGACGGTGTAGCAGTGACTGGTCAATACCGACATAAAGCGAGTTACAGTAGTCCAGACGTGAGGTTATAAAAGCATGGATTACCCTCTCTAGATTCTGGGGGGAGAGATAGCCCTTTACTTTAGCTAAAAGCCTGAGTTGATAAAAGCTGGTTTGTATTACTGATCTAACTTGTTTATCGAATTTAAAAGCACTGTCAAAGGTCACACCGAGATTTTTAACAGAGGAACGGATGTTAGGAGTGAAGGGGCCCAGAAAATCAGCAGAGTAATCGGAGGGGTCACATCCAAACATAATGATCTCTGTTTTATCCTCATTGAGATTTAAAAAGTTAGTGTCCATCCAGGATTTGACATCTTTTAAACATTCTAGCAGTGGCTGTACAGAATCCTTGCTAATGGATTTAAGGGGCAGATAGCTCTGTATATCATCTGCAAAACAGTGAAAAGGTATGTTGTGTTTCTTAAAAATCACCCCTAATGGCAGCATGTAGAGCAAGAAGAGGATGGGGCCCAAAATGGTTATCTATGATCCTATATTATGTCTCATCTGTAATAAATTAACTTTGTCACAAAACTAAAGTAGTGTGATTTGAATTTATTTAAACCTTGCATGAAAATTGTTCACATAACCAGCTTTAGTAAGTCTGCTTAAAATTACGACCATTTTAACAAAGAAAACTAGTTTGGTTGGACTTGATAAATACACATGAGTAATGGCTGTCTAACAGAGTTAAGTCAGTGTAATGAAATATCTTAATAGTGGCATTAATTAACATATGTTTGTCAAAACAAACAACATTTTGTTTTAGTTATGTTAGTCAATTTTTTTAGTTTAGTTAGTAGTTAACTGGCACTGAGTAAATATCATTTGACCATATGATGTTCAAATTGCTATTAAAGTCACGTTGGTTGCGCATGAATCAGTTACTGCTATCTTCATAGCATTATTAATTCTATCTAACATTACTCAATTGGGTGGTAATATTTGACATTACTAGATTAACTAAATCCAACTCTTTTTTTTTCTTTTTTGTGAGTTTAGAGTAGGGCTGCACAATGTTGGAAATAACATTGCAATTTTATTTTTTTTTCCAAAGTATATTGCGATGTTAAAACATACAAGAATTCTCACCAGATGACTTGAGTAGCTCTATTTGTAAAGAATTAGGTTGATTCACACAAGTGGAATTAACACAAGTAAAGAATTAGGTTGATTCACACAAGTGGAATTAACACAAGTGACAAAATAGACGTTATTTAACATTTTATTTTAAATAGTAAACCTCTTTTAAACAAAAATCTACGAATAAAAGAGCAGCTGCATCAGCCCCCTGAGTGGTTCACAAAAATTCAAAAATGAAATAAAAATCTCTTTGTAAAGCAGCAGCAAAGTAGTAACATCTTTTAAACAAAAATATGAAAAATAAATATGAGAGCAGCTGTATCAGGTCCTGACTGGTTTACATAAATAAAACAATGATTTTTTTTTTTTTTGTAAAAAAACAGCAAAGTAGTAACAACTTTTAAACAAAAATATGAAAAATAAATATAAGAGCAGCTGTATCAGGCCCTGACTGGTTTACATAAATAAAACAATTTATTTATTTTTATTTATTTATTTATTTTTTTGTAAAACAGCAGTAAAACAAAAATATGAAAAATAAAAATAAGAGCAGCTGTATCAGGCCCTGACTGGTTTACATGAATAAAACAATTAATTTATTTTTATTTTTATTTTTTTTTTGTAAAACAGCAGCAAAACAAAAATGTGAAAAATAAAAATAATAGCAGCTGTATCAGGTCCTGACTGGTTTACATGAACAAAACAATGAAATAAAAAAAATCTTTGTAAAAAAGCAGCAAAGTAGTAACAACTTTTAAACAAAAATATGAAAAATAAATATAAGTGCAGCTGTATCAGGTCCTGACTGGTTTACATGAACAAAACAATGAAATAAAAAAATCTTTGTAAAAAAGCAGCAAAGTAGTAACAACTTTTAAACAAAAATATGAAAAATAAATATAAGTGCAGCTGTATCAGGACCTGACTGGTTTACATAAATAAAACAATGATTTTTTTAAATTTATTTATTTTTTTGTAAAACAGCAGTGAAGTAGTAAACATCTTTTAAACAAAAATATGAAAATAAATATAAGGGCAGCTGTATCAGGTCCTGACTGGTTTACATAAATAAAACAATTAAATAAAAATTCTTTGTAAAACAACAGCAAAGTAGTAACAACTCTTAAAAAAAATATGAAAAATAAATGTAAGAGCAGCTGTATCAGGTCCTGACTGGTTTACATAAATGAAACAATGAAATAAAAAATGATATGTAAAACAGCAGCAAAGTAGTAACAACTTTTAAACAAAAATATGAAAAATAAATGTAAGAGCAGCTGTATCAGGTCCTGACTGGTTTACATAAATGAAACAATGACATAAAAAATTCTCTGTAAAACAGCAGCAAAGTAGTAACAACTTTTAAACAAAAATATGAAAAGTAGTGAGGGGATTACTTACTGAGCCCAGTGAATCAAAGGCACCCATCAATCTCCATCTGGTCCTGTGGTCATCTGTCCTTCTCATGTGGTCCTGTCTTGGTCTTCCACGTCACTGCTTCCTGTGTGTGTAGGGGGGTCTGTTACACCTGACAATACCTGAGCAAAAGAGACTTGGAGACTTTTCTGTATGTTAGTAATTATTACCATCCCTCTGTTTGTTACAGCCACCTACACCTGAAAGACAATCTGATATTATTATACTGGTCAGAGAGATAAATACTTGTAGGAGACTTGGCGCTAAGTATTGACTTACCTTTGAATGGTATGGTCACCTATACTTTATGAAGAAAAATACATAACGGTATAACGTATATCAACTGTTACCTTACCACTGGTGTGTGCATATGAAAATGTAAATAAAAAGCCCTGGTGCAAGACACTACCAAGGGCTTTGTTAGCCTCGCCAGATGCAGAGGTTTCCAAATCCCTGGTAAATGCATCCTCGATTAAAATGAAAAAGTTGAAAAAAACTAGTGTGCTCTGTGTCAGTTATGTGTGTGTGTGTGTGTGTGTGTGTGTGTGTGTGTGTGTGTGTGTGTGTGTGTGTATGAATGCATGTGTTTGTTTGTGTTTGGAGTCGGAGTTGCAGCATGTAGATGATTGGCCCACAGCCCAGCTGCTATGCAGCATGCACTGGACGTTATGTCATCTGTCTACCACTCACTAGGTCTTGTCATCAACACACAAAAAACAGAAGTCCTCTTTCAGGAGAGGTCTCCATCCTCTACCCCTCCAGTGTTCACCATCAGCAGTGTACCCCTCAAGGTCGTTAACCAGCATACTGACATCCACATGCCAGATTAATGATGATATCCAGGCCCGCATCAACCTGGCGTCTTCTGCCTTTGGTAGACTGCCCTCTCGTGTGTTTGACAACAATCACCTTAGCACATGGACAAAAGTTGCAGTTTACAAGGCAGTGTGTGTGTCGACACTGCTTTATGGAGCAGAATCCTGGACAACCTACTGCCGTCACATCAGACGCCTTGATGCATTGCACATCAGATGCCTCCAACGCATCCTTGGCATCACCTGGCAGGACCATGTTCCTCATACAGACATTCTACATCGCCCCGAGTCCATAAGCATCGAGGCGATTTTGGCACAGAGGCAACTCCGGTGGGTGGGCCATATCATCCGGATGCCTGGATGCCGTTTGCCCCGTCAGGTGCTTTATGGACAGCTCCTGTCAGCCAGCAGAAAGCCCCTTGGACAAAAGCAGCGGTTTAAAGACCAGCTGAAGGGGACATTCAAGAGTTGCAACATCACACCCAACGACCTAGAGTCTGCTGCAGCTAACCGACCACTTTGGTGCCACCAGCAACGATAGCCACTGTCAAGTTCACCACAGCTGCATGGAAGCTTCGTCATCTTCGACTACGATGGACCACCAGAAGAAGTAATACGTGTGTTTGTTGATAATGGGGCCAGAGGCCACTTACTGTATTGTTGTGGTCTGTTGGCAGATCCCAGGCGAGACGGAAAGAAAAGTAGGAAAAATAAAGAGGTAGATTTTTGCCAACGAGTTTCAGCCTGTTGGCCTTCGTCAGGGCAGAGTCTGTATGCACAGGCGTGCAGTCAACTTATAATGTTGGGTGCTTCCGATTGAAAAAAAAAATAAAATAAAAGGCAAACTTCAAACTAAAGTTTTCCCGGTGATGGCAGTGAAGGGAAAAACATGGGGGAAAAAATGTATGTGTGTATGTAAATGTTTATGTATGAATGTATGTGATGTAATGGAACAGTGTATTTTATAGAAATGGTCTGTAGTCAATGTCTTCATTTAAGCCTGGAAATTCCATGGCATCAAATTTGAAAATCCATAAAGTTTCTCTCTGAAGTCGTTTTTTTTCAGTTGGATGTGCTCGATCCCCGAGGCTCTAAGCAGGGTGTCATTGCTGTTGTGGGAGTCATAGAAATACCTGGCCATGGGGTAGTCTGTGTTGTTTGTTCTGATGGCGTGTTTGTGTTCACTGATGCGGTCTTTGAGTCCACGTTTTGTACGGCCAATGTAAAAACATCCACAGGGGCAGGTGAGACCGTATACAACATAGGTGGTGTTACAGTTGATAAACTCTCTGTGTTGGTGGGTGTGGTTGGTTTTTAAAATGTAAAGTAAAATGTAAATAAAAAGCCCTGGTGCAAGACGCTACCGAGGGCTGTGTTGACCTCGCCAGACGCAGAGGTTTCCAAAACACTCTTAAATGCAACCTCGATTAAAATGAAAAAGTAAAATGTAAATTAAAAGCCCTGGTGCAAGACGCTACTGAGGGCTGTGTTGACCTCACCAGACGCAGAGGTTTCCAAAACACTCTTAAATGCAACCTCGATTAAAATGAAAAAGTAAAATGTAAATTAAAAGCCCTGGTGCAAGACGCTACCGAGGGCTGTGTTGACCTCGCCAGACGCAGAGGTTTCCAAAACACTCGTAAATGCAACCTTGATTAAAATGAAAAAGTAAAATGTAAATAAAAAGCCCTGGTGCAAGATGCTAACGAGGGCTTTGTCAGCCTCACCAGACGCAGAGGTTTCCAAATCACTGGTGCATGCATCCAGCATCATCAACTATATGATAAAGTAAAATGTAAATAAAAAGCCCTGGTGCAAGACGCTAACGAGGGCTTTGTCAGCCTCGCCAGACGCAGAGGTTTCCAAATCACTGGTGCATGCATCCAGCATCATCAACTATATGAAAAAGTAAAATGTAAATAAAAAGCCCTGGTGCAAGACGCTACCGAGAGCTGTGTTAGCCTCGCCAGACGCGAAGGCTGCCTGGGGCTTTTTCAGTCCTGCCAGACACAAAGGGTTCCCATCAGTGCCGTCAGTCTTCGTCATCGAAGTCGCTGCCCGGCCAACTCAGAGACTCAAAGAGTCAGGCAGTGTCTTCTGAGGTGGGGGAGCTGAGGCCTGCAGTGGAGGGTCTTGGGTCTTAGTTGCCGTCCTCACCAGTCGTCCTCTGCCTCTTCACACTTACCTCAGGTGTGTCGCTGTCCTCCCTGCTTCTCTTGGTGGATGAGCTGGGGGTGGAGGCTGGGGGAGCAGGGGCTTCAGAGCTGGAAGAGACTGGGGGGAGACCTGCGGGACGCTCCACTGGCTGCACAAGAGGCTCTCCAAAACCTGCAGGTGGGATCCACTGGACGCGAGGGAAGAAATGAATGTAGTCCCGAGTGTCCTCGTCATCCTCTTCTTCTACATCCCCTTCGTCCTCTTCGTGCCTTACCTGCAGTGTGTCGCTGTCCTCCCTGCTTCTCCGGGTGGGTGAGCTGAAGGCAGAGGCTGGGGGAGCAGAGTCTCCAGAGCTGGGAGAGACTGGGGGGAGACCTGCAGGACGCTCCACTGGCTGCACAGGAGGCTCCGGGGGAGGAACACCGAAAGGACGCCATCCGGGCCAAAAACCTCCAGGTGGGATCACGACGGGACGGGAGAAACGTCGGAAGTCAAAAATGCCCAGCTCTTCTTCTTGTGCGTCCTCTTCATCCTCGTCGTCAGAGTGGAGAGGGGGAACAAGCTCACCTTCACCTACCTGAACCTCTCCATCATCCTCTACACTTACCTCTTCCTCACCAGAGGAGATGTAGATGGGGAGGTCTTCATCATCGTCGAGGATCCTGACGACTTCAGGAAGGCCATCCTCTGCTGGGTGCTCGACGATGTAGAAAGCACCACCTGAGGAGGGAAGATATTCAGATGATAAGGATTTTTCATTCAATCTCTCATTAAATATTTTGGATTAAATGAGCAATCATCAAAATTTGAACTGGGAAAAAATCTGCAACATCTCCATATAACTACATGTGCACTACACTTGTAACAAAGCATCAACACACAAGGGGCTGCGCCTTTTAACAGTAACATCAGACACTGTGCAGTTCAGCCACTGAGTTTGGACAGATGAGGGATGAGACATTAATGCAGCATAATATCACATTTCATAAAGCTGCAGTAACAATGTGATTAACGTGTCAGTGGGTCAGTTAACCCATTGATGAGCAGGAGCTCTGAGTAAAGGTGGTTATTCTGCACCAACCAAACACTTGTAAGCAGAGTGCGAATTATACAGTGACAATTGGAGGGGGTCAACATTTTCTCCAGGGTGTAAAGGGAACCCAGTAAAGCGCAGGCGCGTGCTTCAGTTAACAGAAGTCTTACAATCCTTACACTGTCTTGCTTGTTTAACGAAATATCTGCAGTCTGCAGATGATGACAAACCATATTCTACACCATTTAACAGCTCATGGGGCACATACTGTACCACACAAACAACTTTTGCAGTCAGCGGTCACCAACAAAGTATTCTAGATCAGCTGTTTTCTTACTTTGTAAATAGTCTAATAGTAAAAATAAAGCAACATTCCACATTGTAGATCCTGTACTGGTCCCAATTGAGATGAATGGATAAGATAGGACTCACTCTATAGGCTCAGAAGCCTGGGCTAGAGGGACTCTCACCTTTTCCATTAATTCAGAAGTGAGAATGGATCCTGTAGAATAAGGATTTATTTTTCTATTAGACTATTTTCAAGGTAAGAAAACAACTCACAAAGTTTGATTTTGGGGTGGTCTATGCCTTTAAGTTAATGTTTCAGTTTTCAAATATTCTATCAAATGTACTGTACTGTGGTCTTTGTTCTGTTGTAACTTTTATTTCATTTTAGCTTGTTTTTATTTCATTGTATCTTTATTTTTCTATTTTAACTTTTTTTTTCCACTGTATTAATATTTTTATATTGCCTTTGTGTTGCTTCTACATTTTTACCAAATTGATACTGTATGTTGATATTGTATGTAAAGCACTATGAGTCACCTTGTTTTTAAAATATAC
Organism: Epinephelus moara; assembly: GCF_006386435.1. Taxonomy (NCBI): domain Eukaryota; kingdom Metazoa; phylum Chordata; class Actinopteri; order Perciformes; family Serranidae; genus Epinephelus; species Epinephelus moara. The sequence continues at coordinate 3,607 of NW_026078611.1, read as the reverse complement.
TATATAAATTAAGTTGCCTTACCAAATCACTCTTATCTTAAGAAAGTGCACACAGAGGTTTGGGTTGCCTCTCCTGGGCTTTCCTCCCTGTCACTTCTTTCACCACTGTCTATAACTTACTGATGTCAAAACGTAGCGTTATCTCTACAGCTAGCTAACATTAACGTTAATCCATTGTCTCACTGCTTGACTGAGCTCCAGTGTAAGCTAACATTCACATAATATATGACATTTTACACTGAAAGGCCAAGCCATAGACACACGTTAGCATTAATGTGTAGTCTAGACACCTGACACAATATAATTCTGAAACTCTTATAGTGAGAAAGTAAAGTGTATTAAACTAGCTAGATAGCTACTTACATTAATTTACAGCATTGTGTAAATGCGGCGTGAAGTCTTTTTTTTTCTTTTTTTTTTTGATGCAGCGATTCTCTCCTCCTAAATACTTGGATGTGAGCCAGCCAGTGTGACGCAGGCAGACAAGACGCTTGCCTAGATGAAATGGTATAGTCCACTTTAGGGGTGTCTGAAATTGTACTACAAGCTTCGTCCTGGCATGAATATGGAAAGTACTGTATGTTGTAATATTCATGACTACTGATAAGAAAGGTAAATGTTTCAGCCCCCCCAATCTGTTATTTTTTTTTTTTACCTCTTTAGGGGGGTGAGGTCGTAATTGGGGGGGTCAAACCCCCCATAATTGGCACTATGCTTGCGAGGACTTCAGTGATGACCGAACTATAAATGGTTTACAATAAACAGCATCAATGTATTTAATATGCATCGCACTACATGCGTCATTAAGCACAGTGAACCATGGCTACATTCATCCTAAAATACCACAGTGAGCTCTGTGCAGACCAAACTAGCAGTTTATAACTCATCAGGGTGGACTGGGACAAAAATTCAGCCCTGGCATTTTCTGTCCAGACCAGCCCACTACATTATCAGCGGACACCACGTAGAAGTCCACAAATCTGGGCAGAGAGTTAGAGAGGAAGTCTACACAGCCAAAACAGCATGCCACCTTAACTATAGATAAAAGCTATAATTAAGCCTATTATAGTGCTCAGGGTCCAATTCTACCCAAGGTTTTGTTTTTGTTTTTTTTAACAGTTTGTCTCAGTGGCTTTGGAGCATTTCTCACATCACTATTAACATTTGCACAACAGTTAGTGCATTTCTCAAAACAATTAGTACAAACTGCAAAACCTTGTTGATAACCTGCAGCAAGCAAGTATTCATGTCAGTGAAAGTGTGCGTGTCATCAAAATGAAAAGTCCTGACACCATTGTTTATGAACAATAGAGTCAAATGGCTTTGTCATGTTTTCATTATAACACTTTACTCTCTAAGTGTTTTCCAAAGCAAAAAAGTCAGATCTTTGTGACACTACCTGAAAATGCTCAAGACAGCACTATTTGCACAGCCATTTGAAAACTACAGTAAAAGTTTCACATTATTGCATTTAATGAGGTAACTGAGTAAAAGATACTGAATACATACGATTCACATTTTTACTGCATATGCTCTTTGCAATTTTAATTTCCTCACAGCATTGTGCAAAAGAAAAATACACACTTAGAACGTCCCTTTGGCTAGAGCTGTGCACAAACAATATTATAGTCCATTGGAATTGTTCAATTTAGGACACACTGTCTGGAAAAAAAAGTGATAAAGAAAAGTAAAAAATTTGCTTGACATATTTTGACAACTAGTTGAACATGTTTGTATGTAATGACTCAAGCAACTGAATGAGGACTATTAGTTTTATAGGGAATGACTATTCAGCATTCATAAGTATAGTTCATTTTGACTGACATGACATAAGCAAATGATAATGTTATAAAACAGCAGAGAATTGTATGAAAGCAATTGATGCATGTCCAAAAGCATTTGCAATTTGTTAGAAGGAATGAGAAACTGCTGCTATGATGTGCACAAATGACTCAATGTTGTGGAGGTTGAACTAACAGTTATGAGACTTTTAATTCTGATCAGAGAAATGCACCAAAACAACTGAGAAAAAATATAATATTTGAGAGCTGTAAAATAGCCTGAGCACTTTTACTGAAGCCTCAAATTGGACAATTTCTGACAATAACCATCCTTTCCTATCCTATCTCTCCTCGTCTTGTACTCCAGATCAAAATATGTATACCTTTATAAACATTTTCTGTGCAGCTATTATACTTTTAAGGTATTTGACCCTTAATAATTCAAAATCATCAGGCAAAACTAATGCTTTAGTCTTTACATCCAAAACAGTTCATGTTTTTCTCCTGTTTTATGTAATTGGATACTTTACTGAATGGTTGTAAATGTATTTTCTCCATTAAAAAGAGTAAGAACAGACTAAATACTACACTCTGCTCTCAGAAAGCTTCATGGGCCACTTTGCAGGTAAAGCATTGCATGAAGAAATGACTGCTTGACTTTATCAATAAAGGTAACATCACATTCAATGTAAAAACGTTTTTTTTTTACTTTGTTTTGGACATGTCTCAAAAATATAGCCTCAGGGCTGCCAACTTTTGACTTCAGCTTGGAGTGAGATTTGTTAAAAAAACACGTAATTTAAAACAAATTTCCTGCATTTCTACACCACCTAACTTCTTGGATTAAGACAAGAAAGAGCAACCATGTATAATGTTAACCAAAAATGTAAAATTATATTACTAGATTTCCGCATTGAGGTAGTTACATACATAATCCAGACTAAAATCCATGGCCCAGAGTGTCTGTCGCTAGTGCGCATCTTAATGTGTCGGGGAGTGAGGTTTTACGCACAGCTACCTGCTGGCTACCGCTACACATAGGCATGCCAACCTAAAAACCTATTATTGGGAATCGTGAGAAAGCGACAGAGACACAAAGCATTCCCGTAACCATAGTAACTCACTCACTTTTTTCTTCCTGTCCATTTTCGTCGTCTTTTTAGTACTGGGCTAGTAGCGTAGCAAGCTAAGTTAGCGAACAGCCTATGAGATCCCGCCCCACTCTGGCTCGTGTAGTGATTGACAGCACTGTCAGGGCTCTCTGAGCCTGTCAGCCCATGATTGATTGACAATGATAAACAATAGACCAATAATATGTGTTGATGGCCACTGGCAACGGTGCTAGCCGTCTGTAGCCAATGATGAGTGGCTGGCCGGCCCAATTGGAGGGAGTTTAGAAAAAAAAGAAACTTGCACCGGCCCAGATAGGCCGTCTGATAGGCCAGGTCAAAAATAATAATTAAAATAAAAAACGTAGCGGACCGTAGCGGCCCACATTGGGTCAACGGCCCACCGGGATGATGCCCGGTATGCCAGATGGCCAGTCCACCCCTGTAACTCATTACTCTCACAGTGTGCACATCACAGCGCGTGCACATGCATAACGCGCACACGCACTTACAGACGGTTACTGAACAAATCGCTCTCTTGTCCCTCCAAAACAAAATACCACACTAACGAGCACGAGCGCGTTTCCACATTAAATGTTAAAAATAGGTTTATATAATATGATACAATAAGTCTAGCTTCAACAATCAAAACAAACAACTCGGAGGCACCTGTGTGTCGCTGCTCCTGACGCTCACTGGTAATAGTTACATCGTTTC
>NW_026078610.1:0-1000 GCF_006386435.1 Epinephelus moara | reverse complement strand
TCTTCACCTCCCGCTATTTTCTCCTCAACCATGGCTGAGTTAACTACCGTAGCTGCTCTTTATCTGTTGTGGACATCTGATTTGGATCGGAGACCCAAACGCCGCCATGACTGGGTTCACAATATCCTCCAGAAACGCACACAGCTGGGTGAATATCATCACCTCCTGCAAGAGCTGCGTCTGGATGACAGTCGTTTCCAGCGGTACTTCAGGCTGACGCTGGCCCAGTTTGAGGACCTGTTGGCCCGTATCGGTACGAGGATCTCCCGCCTGGACACCAACTACAGGCGCTCCATCTGTTTGGTGTGAACGCACAGTGAGGCTGTATCCTCCGTGCACGATACAGAGAGCAGAGGAGAATTGTAAACACGCGACCATGTAGAGACAGAAATGACATATCGTTGTGTAAATAAGATCAATAACGTAAGGCTATTTAGTTTGTTTAATAAAAGGACAAAGTATAGATAGACCTTACATGACTTCTGTTGTGAAGGACGCAGGGCGAGGAGTAGTTTGGTCCATGGATGATACTGCACGTCTCCAGATGTGGAATGTAGAACACATCAAACAGATACACTAACTCCTATCTCCTATTTTATGTTTCACCTGAAAGTGAGGGGCTTCATAACTGCACTGCAGTGCCACGTCAAAGTAAAAAGAAAACTATGTCAAATATATATTATATATGTATAGGCTATAGTGTGAACAGGAAGAGGATTGAGGCCCCATCAGAGCTGAGGTTGACCAGAAAGAGAACTGAGTCCCTTTTCTGTTGGTCCACTTTTTGGTGCACTTTCAGAGGACTATGTTCAGTTTGTTTAAAAAGGATTATATGTGAAAACACCCTAACTGCATGTATTCCCAATATTTTGATTTTTGACAAGTGAAGGGATGACAAGAACATTCAACATCAGGAATATCTGATTACGCTGACCATTTACTGAGAAGTACACGTCGAGGCAACGGAGGAATCTTGATTTTTGAAGGTAAGCATGAAAGC
>NW_026078609.1:0-3000 GCF_006386435.1 Epinephelus moara | reverse complement strand
GACATGGCTGGACTTCAGCAGTCTAAGCTTCCTACTTAAATAAATATGACAGCCTCCTCACATAATTACCGTGCTGTGACCATGTTGAGTCATAGCATCCGTTAATTATTAGACAGGCCGTGTGAATACGTGGGTTCATTTTTCAAATCCCTGCTGCTTGTGATGTCTGTAATATTTCAGTGAGTGAGTGATGGTGTATTCAGATGCTGGCTGTGACTGGGGTCTGGCGTCGTGCTAAAACATGAAGTAATCTTAGAGTTTAGATTGAAAAAACATTGACGTGCTTCGTATCTGCAGGATCTGTTTGCACCGCTGAGCTGTGAGTCTTTGTGTTTGGGCCCATTTTGGTCAGTGATTTCCAACCAAGGGTACCAGCACCGCAGGGGACAGACTGTAGACCAATGCTGAGTGGACGTCACAGTTACGTCACAGCAGTTGCGTGCGCATACTGGTGGCAGAAAAAACGAAGACATCGAGACTTGACATGCCCACAATAAAAATGTCTTCTTGTGCCGTTGGAAGTCAGATCAGGAAGACAGATTAAAATAACCTTCATCTTTATAGAAAACTGTTGCAGAGTAGAAAATAAAGTTTTGTTTCCAGTTGTAATAAAACAGTGTTCAGCGTGATGACGTTCTGTAGTCTCATTTTTTAAGACACATAGAAGCTTCGAAGTTCATGAGTGGGGTATTTACTGACGTACTTTATGTCATAGAACAAAACGTGAAAGTCTCTTAAGCTTGTGTTACCCACAGACTTTATTTCAGGTATCTACCAAAAAAAAAAGATTCACTTCACAAGACGAGGGAACCAGGGCTGCAAAAATGCTAACTCATCTCACGGTTTTAGGACTCACTCCTGGGACACCTTATACGGTCTGCCTGTTCCTTCAGAGCAATGCCTGATGGCATATAGTGCAGTTAGCATACAGTAGTTAAAGAAATGAATAAACCGTAGAAGAATAAAGAAATCCATACGCTGAATCAACTGCAACACCTGAACACAACACTCTACGAATGCAAAAACAAATTAGGGTGTCAGCAGTCATGACAGTTAGCTTACAGGCTGAGGATGTTCAGCATGGACTCCAGGATACTCTGCAACGTCTACAGGTGCACCATCAAGAGCATCCTGACCGGCTGCATCACCGGTTGGTATGGCAGCTGCACCGCTCTCATATGATAACTGCACATCACATCACCAGGACGCTGCCGTCATCCACAGAGAACCTCTACAGCCAGCGGTGTAGGAAGGACGCCATATTGAACTCTGAACTTTACAAGCTTGCTCAGCATGTACATTTACCACAACCCACTCTTGTTTCATTCTGTTTATGCATGCAACTACTGATACATATCACTTGCTTCATATTTTATTCATTTTAGAGTCTATCCTGTATCATAACTTCCACGAATTTTATATCCATATGCACTTGTTTTAACTTGTGTGACTTTATCATTGTTTTATTTATACATAACTAAATTGCATTATTTAAGTTTTTCAGTGACATAGACTGCTCCTGTAATTGTTGTTCATGTGATAATAAATAAATAAAGCACCTTAAAACATCATGATGACGGGGCCTTAGTAACCTACTTAACATCACAGGGGACCATTTTGACTGGATGCTACCTACAGTAACACCCTATGACACACACATAACATTTATTCATGATTTGGACGACATACTATACCATGACTTTTTTTCATGATTTTCGAAGACATACTATACTATGACTTTTTCATAATTTCGAACGACATACTATACTATAACATGTATTCATGAATTTGGATGACATACTATACTATGACTTTTTTTCATGATTTTGGACGACATGCTATACTATGACTTTTTTCATGATTTTTGATGACATACTATACTATGACTTTTTTCATGTTTTTTGATGACATGCTATACTATGACTTTTTTCATGATTTTTGATGACATACTATACTATGACTTTTTTCATGATGTTGGATGACATACTATACTATGACTTTTTTCATGATTTTTGATGACATGCTATACTATGACTTTTTTCATAATTCTGGACGACATGCTATACTATGACGTTTTTTCATGATTTTGGACGACATGCTATACTATGACTTTTTTTCATGATTTTGGACGACATGCTCTACTATGACTTTTTTTATGATTTTGGACGACATGCTATACTATGACTTTTTTCATGATTTTGGACGACATACTATACTATGACTTTTTTATGATTTTGGACCACATGCTATACTATGAAATGTTTTCATGATTTTGGACGACATGCTATGACGTTCTTTCATGATTTTGGACGACATACTATGACGTTTTTTCATAATTTTGGACGACATGCTATACTATTACTGTTTTTTATGATTTTGGAGGACATGCTATACTATGACTTTTTTCATGATTCTGGACGACATGCTATACTATGACTTTTTTTATGATTTCGGACGACATGCTATGACGTTTACCCTCCAAATTAGTTGATCTGTCCCACAGTCTAAAACCCAAGATATTCAGTAAACTATTACTTATGACAAAGAAATGAAGCAAATCCTCAGTTCAGTCAGGACCACTTAAGTCAAAGAAAACTTTATTTGAGCAGGTACAGCAGGATACAGACAAGTACACACATTTAAGTAAAATAATAATAAACTAATTCACACTTTACATGTAAGTTGTGATGGGGTTTGTCTAGTCTTTAATCTTTTCTCATAATTCTAGGTACAGTATATTTTGTAGAAGAAGTACAAACATGTAAAAACAGGACCTATACATGCATCAAATAGAGATGTCAGAGTGAGGGGCCTGCCTTGGACAGGCGCCCCGAGCAGTTGGGGGTCAGTGCCTTGCTCAAGTGCACCTTGGGGGTGCCCAGGATGCAAACTGGCACCTCTCCAGCTGTCATTCCATGCTTGGTCTGTACATGGTGACTTGAATCAGCGACCCCATGGTTCCCAACCCAAGTCAGTATGAACTGAGCTACAGCCGCCTCA
>NW_026078608.1:0-1978 GCF_006386435.1 Epinephelus moara | reverse complement strand
GGATTGCACAGCCTTGCAGTTAATGTTGCAGAACAATGTGTCCTCATGTAACAGGGTCAATTATACAGCAGTAATGTGTGTGACAAGTCAAATGTACAGTTGTAATGTTGAGTATTACAATTCCACAAAATTTGATTCAGTTGGTGTTACCTGACATGCTTAGGCCTCCGTGCTCAATAGCCCCTTTTACACTGCCAGATTTTCCGCAAATGTTGGGGCGTTTTGCCGGCAAGCTGCGAGCGTTTAGACACACAGGGCCAGATTGGCGAGTTGATCCGAGGTGCCCAATTTTCCGCCTCGTAGGGTAGTCACATTGGCGGAACCCTTTTAGTTTAAAAAGCCCGAGGCGGCCTTCTGCAACAAGAGGGGCTGTTGATGACTTGTGGGAGGAGCTGTTGATGACGCCGCACGTAGGACCCACTGGCGGTGGATAAACAGGAAACAGCTGATAGCAGGAATTAGCGAGCAGCTAGTAGTAAGAGGGAAACGCAACCCTGACAGACACTGTAAAGATGAGCAACTGGGGAGACAAAGAATTGTGCGCCCTTCTTGCCCTCGCAAACGAAGAGTCCATTAACCGTCAGATGACGGGAACGGTGAAGGATGGGCCAACTTACGAGAGAATCATCGAAGGACTGACCAGCCGCGGCTTTCCCACGTCACTGTTTACGTCACACGCTGAGCTACATGTTTGGTTACTTGTTCAGGCCCCCCATTGCCCCAAAAAAGGCGCATTCTGTATAAACAAAAGTAGGTAGGCGGCATTTTGCCATACTCTCTCGCCTCCGAAGATATCCACTGTCTGGGCCTGTTTGTATCTACACAACACAGACATCACTAGAGTCCACCGGTTACACTCAAACAATGGTTTATATTATATCCTACCATAATGCACATTAAAAAAAAATTTTTTTTAAAAATGACATACTTCACAGAAAGTTACAAACATAGCTAAAAAAAATAATGTAGGTTAGGTTTAGGAATAGAATAATGGTTGGATGTTTTCATGTTATGTACTTAACGTAAAGTTTGGTAGTTAAAGTTTGGGCAAGTGAAGTTAGGTAGGTTAGGTTCTCGTACTGTCTCTTTCAAAATAAAAACACATTACGTCAGTACAACACCGCAAATTGATGTTTTCTTTCCTACGTCAGTACAACACCGCAAATTGATGTTTTCTTTCCTCCAACAACTAACGAACATGGTAAGGTTTAGGAAAAAAGAACAGGGTTTGGCTTTATAATCTTACGGGACGCAAACACCGCACAGGGTTTGGCTTTATAATCTTACGGGACGCAAACACCGCTCTCCCAGGTAAAAGCTGGGAAACTTTGTGCCCTTAAACTATAACAGTGACCAGCAGTGTATTATGCTTACGTTAAAGCAAGGCTTTTTTCGTCCCTGTCTGATGCAGCAAGTCACTGCCAAAGTGTTGAGCCCCACCCTTAGGCGGCCCTATGGGGCAAACAAAACTCCAACACTGACCTAAAATAACCACATTAACACCTCAAAAAACACTCAAATCCATAAGCTTTATTACAGGTAGAACAAGCAAACAGGACAACAAAAATCCCATGCTGAGAGGCAGCAGGACCAGCAGTCTCCACACCAGAGGCCTCTCTCCTCTGCTGCTGGCACATGCCAGGTGCACTGCACCTCTTTAAGTAATGCAGCACACCTGGGCAGATCTACAAGGGAGGGAAAAGGGACAGCCGTGTACTCTCAGTTACTGTGATTAACTGTACGTTTTGTGGTAGACATTGAACACTACATGGGACATGTTATAAAACATCAGTGAATAATCTTACATTCCAATTACTGATTCAAACTTTTTTTGATTTTATCATTCAAAGCAAGTTGCAGCTCATAAAAAGACATTAATTGACAGACCTTTATATGGACTAATAACTGAAAAAGTCAGCTTTACCTCCCACACTTGATTTTATCCTGTTTAATGGAGAGTAAACAACAACCTAACATG
>NW_026078607.1:0-2000 GCF_006386435.1 Epinephelus moara | reverse complement strand
TTTTTTCTTTTGTGCTTCCATCTCCTTTCCTTCCAACTTCCTCTGTTCGCTTTTCCTGACCTTCTTCTTATCTGCTTCCATCTCCTTTCCTTCCAACCTCCTCTGTTCTCTTTTCCTGACCTTCTTCTTTCCTGCTTCCACTCCTTTCCTTCCAACCTCCTCTGTTCGCTTTTCCTGAACTTCTTTTTCTTTTGTGCTTCCATCTCCTTTCCTTCCAACCTCCTCTGTTCGCTTTTCCTGACCTTCTTCTTTTCTGCTTCCATCTCCTTTCCTTCCAACTTCCTCTGTTCTCTTTTCCTGACCTTTTTCTTTTCTGCTTGTATCTCTTTCCCTTTCAACTTCTTCTGTCTTCCTCTAGCTTACTTTAGATTGAATCCACTTGATAACTGATGGTCTAGAAGGCACATCTGACATTTGGTCTCTGGCTTCAAAAGGCGATCCACTGACAGGAAGAATTTCTGCTGTCAGTTGTGATGTTTCTGTGATGTCTTCCTTTAAGTGGCTTCTCTTGTATGGTTTTAGGTTATTTATGTTGTATGTAGTTTTCAGTAAATGACCATCCTGGTTTGTCAGTGACACTTTCTTCCCTGATATGTTGTGAATAGTGTATGGTCCAGAGAAGTCTACTGCCATTCTACTACCCTTCCTTCCACTTTTTCTGGCATTGTAAAGCAGGACTTCATTTCCTACATCAAAAGTTACATTTTTGTATTTCTTTTGCATGCGCTTCACATAGGCTTCTTGTTGCTTCCTCTGTGATCTGTTCACATTTTCACTTGAAGTTTCTTTCAGAGTTTCAGAGTCCTTTTCTCTTTGTTCAACAAATGTCCTGTAGCCATCGGTCACAGGGAGAACCACATTTGAAAGCTGCAGTATGAAGAAATAAAACATTACATGNAATGCAAGTAAGTTTTATCTACACAAAAGAATAAACATACAGAAAAATATGATACTTGACATTTACCTTCTGTTCTTCTGCAAGGATGTGAAGGTAACTGTCAATTATCTGCATCCAATAGTGAATAAATTAAACACAAGTATTTAATTTATATTTATTTGCATTTGTATTTATTTGTAAGTCCTACCTCATCTGAAAGCCAATTCATCCCTTTAAGTGTCTTTAACAATGAATCATATAGTTTGTATGGTCCCACCACAGCTTCACCTCTGGTAACTGCCTCTTCTGACCAAATCTGTAAGACTTGGGGAAAAAAGACAAGACATTCATACTAAAACCCTAAAATCAACATCTTGCGCTAAATACTGGTTTAAGTATTAAAAGTATTCCAAGTAATATTTGCACCGAAATCTAGTCTGTAACATAACTTTCTTTCATTTCTTTCCCTTCCAACTTCCTCTCTTTTCTTTTCCTGAACTTTTTTCTTTTGTGCTTCCATCTCCTTTCCTTCCAACTTCCTCTGTTCGCTTTTCCTGACCTTCTTCTTATCTGCTTCCATCTCCTTTCCTTCCAACCTCCTCTGTTCTCTTTTCCTGACCTTCTTCTTTCCTGCTTCCACTCCTTTCCTTCCAACCTCCTCTGTTCGCTTTTCCTGAACTTCTTTTTCTTTTGTGCTTCCATCTCCTTTCCTTCCAACTTCCTCTGTTCTCTTTTCCTGACCTTCTTCTTTTCCGTTTGCATCTCCTTTCCTTCCGACCTCCTCTGTTCTCTTTTCCTGACCTTCTTCTTTTCTGTTTTCATCTCCTTTCCTTCCAACTTCCTCTGTTCTCTTTTCCTGACCTTCTTTTCCTTTTCTGCTTGTATCTCTTTCCCTTTCAACTTCTTCTGTCTTCCTCTGGCTTACTTTAGATTGAATTCACTTGATAACTGATGGTCTAGAAGGCACATCTGACATTTGGTCTCTGGCTTTGAAAGGCGATCCACTGACAGGAAGAATTTCTGCTGTCAGTTGTGTCATTTCTGTGGTGTCTTCCTTTAAGTGGCTTCTCTTGTATGGTTTTAGGTTATTTATGTTGTATGTAGTTTTCAGTAAATGACCATC
>NW_026078606.1:0-2921 GCF_006386435.1 Epinephelus moara | reverse complement strand
ACGGGTTTGAAATATACTGTTGTGTCTAAAAAATTGATATATGTTTCGCTTATTTTGTGTTTGACTTTAAAAGAGAGGGGGGGGGGTGATTGTTGAGTGTGTTAATGAATTCCTGAAATGTGTCCTGTCCATGTGGCCATGCGCTAATGATGTAATCTAGAAAACGTAAGTAAGATGTAGGTTGTAGACGGCATTTGGCTAGCGCCTCTCACTCATATAGATGTTTCCATATGCAGGTGCATAGCGGAGGCCCACGGCTGTTCCCTGGACCTGTAAATAAAACTTGGATGATTTCACTGTCGTGTCTCGAGCCGTCCGGGTAACTGTTCATTACAGTTTGTACCACTCTCAGGCCCATCTCTGTATTGATGTTAGTATAAAGACTGTTGATGTCAACTGTAAAGAGATGGACCTGAGAGGGTATTTCTAATTGCATGATTTTGTAACTGGGGTGTCTGTTGGAGAGAGGTCCCAAATGTGTATCTATGTATTTAGCTATGTTATGTGTGCAGCTGCTGCAGTCGGAGACGATCGGTCTCCCCGGGGGGACCTAATGGGGGGCCGTCCAGGTGTCCGGCTCCTTGTGGATCTTGGGGAGGAGGTAGAATTGTCTGTCCCGAGGATCTGTAGGACTGCACAGCTAATCTCTCTGTTTAGCCTTAATGTAGCCGTTAGTGTATAACGATTGTAATTAATATGTGTTTGATTTCCAATTGTGACTGCTGTTGTAAACTGTTTTGTATAAGTTTATAGAGTTACTTAATTGTCTGTTTGCTTCCAGTTTGTATTGTTGTATGTCCATAATTACTATTTTTGATCCTTTATCAGCTGGTTTAATGATAATGTGTGTGTTTGATTTTAATTCTGTTATTGCCTGGAGAGATTATCTGTGCGGTCCACCTCACCCATCCACCGAGCCAGCACCTGGCGGTCCCGCCAAATCAGGCTCCTGGTTGCGTTGTGGACACTGTCCCAGGTGAATGGATCTGTGAAAGGTATGTGTTCTGTGTTGTTCATTTGAAAATAATCTATTAGTTTAATTTGTCTGTGGTAGGCATGTAAATCAATTCTGAGTTGTTCCAGGTTCGGGTGTGTGGGTTTTGGAATGAATGTGAGACCCCTCTCCAACAGACTAAGCTGTGCTGCAGTGGGTGTAAAGAGTGTGGACAAGTTGAGGATGTTGGCTCGAGACCCCCAGTCCCCCCCTATTTCATTTTGTGTTCTGTATGACCCAGGAGCAGTATCAGGGTTTGAGGATACCCCCATGTTGTCTGGAGAAGGTGGAGGCAAGGATACCTGGGTGTTCTCGGTTCCGGCCCCCATCCCATCCCTGCACCTTGCGTCGGGACAGGTCAGATTCGTTTTATTACCTTCAGACTGGGTGCCTTGATTTTTTCTTAATGTTTGTCTATTGCTGTTTATGGTTTTCACAGGCTGACAGCTGTTTCCGGGAGCCACTGTGTCTGCCGCCCTCTGGTGGTGTTGCCTGTAGGGAGAGGTGGGCAGAGAGAGTCCAATTGGGCCGGTTGGTGAGGTGGCTGGACCTGGGGGAGGAGGAGAGAGATGAGGGGCCAGGGGAGGGGGGACAGAGGAAGAGAGTCTCCGTACTCTGCTTCTCAGATCTGCATCCCACTTTCTATAACTGTGTTGTGTGTGTTTATGGTTGTGTTACTGTAGTGTTCCTGTCTGGGATACACTGTATGCTCCAGGTAAGGAGCTTGTCAATGGTGAAACTGTACATTTCCTGTGAAAACAGAAGTGTATTTTGAAAACAGACAATGCATGTAACAGGCTGAAGTTGACACGGCGTCCAAGAACGTCAACCAACACACCCAGGGTACCTTGGACGTCATATCGACGTTTAAAGTCCATGACCAAACGTGGACATGTGACGAGGTCGCAGTGAGGATGTGTTGCCTGACTTTCCAGCTCCTTTTGTCATGCTGTTTTCAGCGGCCCTTCAAACCGTCTGTCAGTGTTATAATAAATGGTAAATGGACTGCTCTTGTACCACTCAAAGTGCTTTCTACACATATATCACATTCACCTATTCACACACACATTCACACACTGGTGGCCAAGGTTACCATACATGGTGCCACCTGCTACTCTATTCACTCACACTCATACACAGATGGAACAGCCATCAGGAGAAATTTAGGCTCCAGTATGTTGACCAAGGATACTTTGACATGCAGGCTGGAGGAGCCTGGGATGGAATCGCTGATCTTCTGATTAGTAGACAACCCGCTCTACCTTCTAAGTCACAGCCGCACCAAAATAAGGCAGTTTCACGTAAGAAAATAAATGTTTTTCCAATGCTGTTATTGTGGAGGGGCTTGTAACTACAGTGGCTGATGCAAAACCCTGAATGTCCCTATCTAAAGCCAGCGTTGGGTTTGTCTGTTCTGGGCTACTGTAGAAACATGGTGGTGCAACATGGCGATCTCCGTCGACCTGCTGCCTATGTAGATTTAAACGTCCTATTCTAAGGTAATTTCAGCTGATTATACTCTAAAGAAAATTTAGCTCTTATATACATTTCATTTCTGCCAATATACCCCATAAATCCTACACACTGGAGCTTTTAACAAGTCTAAAGTCGACATATTTCAAGACACCATCAGCCGGTTACTAACTGTGACGTACAAAGAGACATCACTCAACCATCGTTCACTCAGCGCCTCATTCCCTTCCTCTTTTCTCCCCGCCCTTTTACCTCCTATCATCATTTTCCACCTTCTTCCCTCCATTTTCTTTCCTCATTTGAGCTTCCTGCCGAGAAGCTTCATCTTGAAATGATTAAATTTGACTTTTGAGACGTTGCTTTCAGGACTAAATAACAGTTGCAGGAGTGAGCTGTTGTTCTTGTGAAAAAAAGTTTATGAAAATCTCAGGGCAAAGCAGGGCCTTCAGAAAAC
>NW_026078605.1:0-25386 GCF_006386435.1 Epinephelus moara | reverse complement strand
GTAAATCTTACACCTAGTCAAGAGCAGGTGTAAGGTCATTATCAAGCTGCTCTCATGCGCTCTAGAGCGCAGAGAGCGCAACTTGGTTATGGCACGTCTCATCCACCGTCTGTATATGAGCGGGCATTTAGACGGGAGAGGATAATTAGGGACAGAAGCAATTGGACATAGCCTATATAATGACGAGGAGCTGATTGAGAGGTTTCACTTCGGTAGGAGAGATCTGTTTGAACTTATTGAAGAGCTGTCACCGGATTTACAGTTTGTGTTGGGCTGCAACGCAGCACTACCACCAGCCTTCCCACCAGGCAGGGGAATCCTCCCCAAATACGTCAACAATGATGTCACTGTAAATTGAGGTTTTCGGGGAGGACCCCCGCCAGTTGGATGATTTTTTTTGGAGGAGATGTATTTTTTGCCTTGCTGAGAAGATCTTTCCACTTCTTCCTCATGTCAGCCTCTGTATGAAGGCAGCCAGAGTCTGAACACGTATTGATGTGCCCCGTTATCTCTGCCCATACCGACTGTTTTTTCTTAATTGTGATACGTCTCTGTGCTGGCTGTACAGCTTGATTCATTTTCTAATTTCAGTGTTGGTAAAGTTTTTCGTTGATCCTTAATGTTTTCTTCAAATCTTAAACTGTAAATAAACTGTCAACACAGATGAGAGGGGCTGTCAACTGTCAATTGTCATCTGTCAAGCACACGGGGTGATTCAGCGGCGCGGCATTTAACATCACCGCGCTCCTCTAGGCAGGCCGTGAGGGGCATTCACATGGACGCGCACAGCTAAAACCAGCGTAGCTAAGACCAGGCGTAAGCCCTGTTGGTGCAACCGGCGTAAGTCCACTCCTTAAGACTGGTCTTAACAAAGACCGTCTTAGGAGTTACGACCAGGCTTAGTAAAGACCAGTTGGTGCAACCGGCCCCAGGTGAGTAACTCCACTGGACAGAACAGGTGCTATCTTTGGGTATGGTATCAAATTATTATTATAAATCTGTGCTTTACAGCTGTGGCTAACTGTGCTAATGCTAATGCTAATTTTTGCTGATAAAACCGGCTTAAAACCATTAAAACAAAATGTATTTACAGTAATAAAAGAACATCGACTCCCTATGCCTCGATCAGGCAGAAAACGTTTTGCAGGTTCCAAAAACAAAATGTCGCGAGTAAAAAAACACTTGCTGCACCTTGTTATTGTTGCCAGGCAACCAGCCCATCACCTCCTCACCCTAACCTTACCACGTGATCAGTTTACTGTTTCTGTATCCTGCAGTAATCAGTGTGTAGCTGCTGCCATGTTGAGGGTGAGAGGCTGTCAGCAGATAAACAGAGATCTGTGTGGGTACATGAGACCCTAAAAAAGAGGCTGGATCATGGGGAGTACCACCAGTTGGTCCAGGAGCTTCTCCTCCATCATGGACGTTTACAGTACTGCACTTATCTGCTGTTTTCTATTGAGATGGTGCTAACTGTGCTTTGTAAAGTCGTATAGCTCTGGGTATCCAGCAACCACTACCACCAGTTTCTCCTCCATTGTTTACCACCTGTAAACTGGTTGTCATGACCACCACAGAAGCCCCGCCTCTCACATCATACCAGTGGACTATAGGAAAAAAGCAGAGATGACGTGGGAGCTTTTCTGCTCTGAGCTGAAGTTTTTTCAACTCGAGGAGTTCAGAGCGCTCCAGGACAAACACCAGGCGTGTAGAGCGCAGAAACACGAGGTGCACGGCAACACAACAACAGCGAGCATGAGGACGAAAAAGAACCTGAAGAACCTCCTGACCGACCTCCATTAACAGAATCCATCTCGCAGAGACTTGTTGCATCAGTGTCTCGTGATGATGCTGGAAAAATTTTAAAAACTCTGTCAGTCTGTTCGTCCGTCTGCGTGGGAGCGTCTTTAGATGTAAACACGATATAAACAGTGATGAGTTCACTGATGTCTGTGTTGAATGTAGATCAGTGACTCAGCTGAGAGAGCTACTGCAGCTGGAGAGTCCAGAGCATCATCACCATCATCGTCATCATCATCATCATCATCATCATTTCAGTAGGTTCTTCTGTACTTTGACAACAGGTTCGTGTCTCTCAGTGGCAGAGAGGAAACGTCTGTGATCAGTGATGTGAGCTCAGTCACAGATTTGTTCTTCGCAGCATCAGCTTCACCAGTTTGTCTCAAACAGTCGAAGCTCCACGACAAATTCATGTGCTCATAACATTTGTATAATCTTTTCTTTGTTCAGCATGTTCAGATCCGTGAGCTCAAACTTAGATCACCTTGGCCGTGCATCGTGTCTGTAGACGTGTTCTCTGTGTGACTTTAAAGACAGCCTGACCTCAGCTGATGTCTCATCCTCAGAGAGATGACCTCATCCCACCAGGAGTCCGACTTTTATGTGTTACTTGTTTCTCCAACTGTTTGACCTCAGACGGTCGGCCCACATGTCGTCTCTGTGGTCGGGCAGGGCTGAATATTTTCCGTCTATCTTCATTATGCTGATGACGCCCACGTGTATCTGAGAGTGAAGCCACACACAGAGCTGAAGCTGATTGTATCGGCTCCAGTTTACAGCTAGAACTGGTCCCAGTTTGATCCAGTAAAAGACTCCATGTGTCCCGTCACATCCAGAATCTGGATATCAAAAACTCCCAAATATCTTGTGTTCACATGATTTTATCTATTTGTGTTTGACATATTTTGATGTTAACTTTATCTCGTCTTCACATTTCACTAATGCAGTGTAACACAGAAACATACAATAACAACATTTTCTTCTGGTAACTGAGCAGAAGTTTGTGTCCACACTGTCCATCAAGTGTGTTAAAGACATTTAGATCCTCAGACGTGTTTGGACATTGTTAATGGATGGATCCAGGACAGAAACACGTCCACTGTCTCCATCATGTCTCGCAGGTTTCAGAGAGCAGCAGCAGATGTCCTGTCCTGTGTGTCCGTCTCTCAGAGGTTGTAAAAGTCTCGTCCCCCTCAGTCCTGTGAACTGAGCTGTCGGTGCTGAGCTGATTAAAGCCGACGGCTCAGATTCAAACCGCAAGTTTACATGAAGTGAAGCCTCCTGCAGCTGCAGACGATCAGGACGTTTCCGTGTTTGTGTTTGTTTATCGTTTCACCTCCAGATCTGAACGCAGCGCAGCATCACAGCTGGCTCTCATCACCGCAGGAGGAAGTGCTCAGACCTCAAGTAAGAGTACAAATACTACAGCGGAGATGTACTGAGGTAAAGTCCTGCGTTCAGAACTTAACAGTAAAAACAAAACCATTTGTAATATCACATTTCTCACTATGACATGTGACCTTTATCAACTGTGAAACAACATGTCAAACACATGCACTCAGGCAGGTAGCAGTGACGTCTCGATGACTGCAGCCGAGCACAATGACCCCCTCCTCCCTTTCAAACAAGCAGAATGTGTTGAGACTCACCTCTGTCTGCAGCAGACCAGAGAGACAGGTGTCTTTAAAAGTCTCTGTGTGCTCAGCTCTCAGTACGTCTGTCGCTTCTCACTGAATCGCTGTGGTTTGGAGTTCTTTCTTTTCTAACCTTAACCACAGCAACTTTACGTTAATTATGCAGCTGTACGTTAAGGAGGTAACGTCATTTGTGTGGCGCTAATTAGTAAAATATCATACGAAGCATTCTCTGAGAATACATTGAAAGAAACATGGTGAGGACGTACTTTAAAAAGACTCAAAGCTCACACAGATCTGAACACGTGACTCCAGGAGAAAGTCTGGAGTCCCAAGCTGCCTCCTTACAGGCACTCAGGACTGCTTCCTAGTTTACTGCTATCAGCACATTGGTCACATGATATGTGGATATGTACGACTTTGGGTGCATTACTTTTTGTTGAAAAACATTCGAGCCTGATCCTGGTGCAGGGTGGACTAAACCATTTTCGCCTTTATGGGTGAGAAGGGCCTCTGAGAGCCGCCTCTATTTTTATACAAAGTCCAGTCTTTAAACCAATGTATTCGGCCAAGTTTAATTTATTTATGACACTATTCATTTAGAAAAAAAAATCAAAGAAAACCAAATGTTTTACTCTCGGCTTTTTGAGGGCCCCTGGATAATCAGTCCCCCTTGCCCACCCTCTACAACACCCCTGTCAGTATCGTCATATCTGATCCACCTAAATGAAATATGTTAAAGCTGTTCATCTTTTATCCTTCACCAGCTGGAACCTAAACAGTCTGATCAGATGACTGTATTATCATCAGGTGTCGATGTCACCCTCCTGTCCTCAAAACACCTGAAGAACAAAAAGTATGTCGTCCATGTTGTTTCTGTCCTCAGTGAGCGCAGTGATATTTCAGTCATCTGTAACTGAGACGTATAAAAACATGTCTTTCAACCAGCCTTACCTCAGTCTGATCCTTCAGATGTTTTAGTGGTTTAGATCTGTAGCTCACTTTCTGTGATGTTGGAGGTCAGAACCAGAGCCAGAGAGCAGGAGACTCGTCCCACAGGAAGTCTGTTGAAACCATCAGATCTCAGCTGGAGTCTGTTTCTGACTGAATGAGACTCTGTCTGATTCTGCAGGACGGCAGCTGATCAGTGGGACGCTCACCTGGACAGGTACGTCTCAGTTTGTGCCACGAGTGACTAAAATGGACAAACATTAATTTGTTTTGACCATCAGAGGTGAAAGCTGCAGTGTGTGATGTGACCAGCAGGGGCGCTGTAGAGAGACAAACATGAACTGGTTCAGTGTTCAGACAGAAGGAGAATTAAAAGGGTGGCGTGTGTGTGTGTGTGTGTGTGTGTCAGGGTGAGTGGAGGATGGTGGAGATGTTGCACGCTGAAAGAAAAGACAAAACAAACCAGTCAAACCAAAGGAACATGTGGGAGCTGCAGGAGAGGGAGGCGGACTGAACAACTCAGCTGTGTAAGGTCATCAGCTCAGGTGAGTCCAGGTGAACCTGCTTCCTAACGATGTGCACGGCCGGCCCCACCATCTGCAAGAGGTGGAGGAGCAGAGACACAGGAGGAGCAGAGACACAGACAGTTGAGGAGCAGAGACAGTGGAGGAGCAGAGCAGAGACAGTGGAGGAGCAGAGACACAGACAGTGGAGGAGCAGAGACAGTGGAGGAGCAGAGCAGAGACAGTGGAGGAGCAGAGACAGTGGAGGAGCAGAGCACAGACAGTGGAGGAGCAGAGACAGTGGAGGAGCAGAGCACAGACAGTGGAGGAGCAGAGCAGAGACAGTGGAGGAGCAGAGACACAGGTGGAGCAGAGCAGAGACAGTGGAGGAGCAGAGACAGTGGAGGTGCAGAGACAGTGGAGGTGCAGAGACAGTGGAATAAAACATTCAACATGTCTGACTTAATGAACTCCACTTGGAGCTTTAAATGAAAGTGTTTAATGTACGGTGGCTCTGTGAGGACAATCCACAGCATCAGACTGGATCAGAGTCTTTCTCCGTCTGTTGTTTGTTGGGTGGAGTTTATTTATGTCTCTGACATATGATACTGATGTATTTATGAACATCTGGGGAATTTAATCTGCACTGACTCGCTGTGTTTGTTTTAATAAAGAATGTCAAAAGTCTTTTTTCTTATTTCTTTCTTTTTTGTTAATTTCTGTCTTTCTTTTTGCATTTTTCTTTTTCTTTCATTTTCTTTCCTTCCTCCTTCCTGTCTTTGTTCCTTCATTCTCGGTCTCATTTCTTTCTCTTCTTCTGTTTTTAACTTTCTTTGAGTCGTTTTTCTTCTTTCTTTCTCTCAGCTGACAGTTATGATCTTTCAGTATTTTAACTTGTTGAACTAAACTTTAATCAGACGTTATTATTATATAATTTATGTAAATGAAGGTGATCGGTTTTTCTTGGTGTCTGATATCTCGCCCCTCCTCCTCTTCCTCCTCCTCCTCCTCCTCCTCTGCTTTATAAGTCCCCTCCTGGAGTCTGGAGGGACTGGGGGCTGCGGAGAAGGAGGAAGAAGAAGAAGAAGAAGAAGAAGAAGAAGAAGAAGAAGAAGAAAAAAAAAACAACAGAGAGAAATCAGAGTAAAGCAAGAGAAGAAGAAGAGTGAGGCTCTGTAGTCCGGTTGAAGATGAAGGTGTGTGTCCTGGTCCTGGGTCTGTCCCTGCTCCTCACCGTCTGTGTGGCCCGGTCTCCGTTCCAGGCGGTCCTGCAGCACAGCCGGATCAGAGGCCGGCAGCAGGGGTGAGTCGATCCGATCCGAACCGAGCCGAACCCACACAGAGAGTCTGCACATAGACAGAGAGACTCTGCACACACAGAGGGTCTGAACAGAGTTAGTGCACGGAGACACGCTGCTGTAGCTTCACTGTAACATGCTGTAATGATCATATCATGATCAGCTGTGACTTTATTTATCAGAAATATTTTATTATCTGTTTCAGTCGATCTGATGTGAAGAACAGAGACTTATAAGAAGTAAGAATAAGAGTGTAAAATAGAAGTATGTAAATATAAAGTATTGAAATACAGCAGAAATATAACTGTGCATTATGCAACAGTGTTTAACACTAAGATATTATGAATACATATGTTGACTGTGCTGAGCCTGTCAGCGTGAAACATTCACTAATATGTGCGACATTAATCTGTATAAACTAGTGTTTCACTCAGAAACATAAAATATGTGTTATGCTATAATGTTCACTACAATATGTGCATCTATGGAATAAAAACAACAGTAAGAATAAACATAAGAAATATGTAGTTATTTGCATTATATGTTGAATAAATATTGACATTCAACAGGTGCTGGTGAGAATAGATTAGTGTAGGCTACTGTAGAGTACTGCACAGCTGAATTATTGCAATCACATTCATTTCCTTCAGTGTCTCCATACAGTATTATAATGATATAATTAATAATGATATTACCTCTGTAGTGTCTGTGGTTCTGCTCGCCGGCTGTAGAGTGACTTCATGCTCATTGATCATAATTTATAATCATAATTATCTGTTAAAAGTCATCATGTGATAAAATGATAATGAGCTTATGTTAGATTTTTATTCTGCTGAACGTTTTCAAACTGTTCAGATTAAAGTTCTGTAAACACGAAAAGCTGTGATGAAACTTTGAATCTGATCATTTCCAGAGAGATGAGGTCGACACACCAGACTGAGGTGCTTCTGAATGAATCAGCTGTTTCTGTGGCTTTGATATTATACAGTTATAATAATAATAATAATGTGTTGTGTGTATGAAGTGCGAGTGTTTGTTGTGTCCTGCAGGATGTTGTAAAGTTTATCTGTCCACCTTAAAATTGAAGTTAAGCTCAGATTAAGGTGGAATGAGTCGATTCAGTGGTTAATAAGCAACATTAAAACATTTTGTTCTCTTTAATGCAGATCTAGAAGTTTGGAGGTGAAAACAGACGAAGGTGTGATGTTGTAAATATGATATGAACTTTGAATCTGGAACATAATCTGGTCGTGTGTTCACTGTCAACTTGTTTAATGTAAATGTATGTGTTGCTTATAGTAAATTTCGGCCGTGTCTCAGTGTGTTCGTAAAGGAACTGGGGCCGGTTGCACAAAACTCCTTAAGTGTGACACTTACAGAGTTACAGAGACACTTGGAGAGTTGAGTGATCTGACTCCAGATGGGGCAAATCATTAGTTGACTTCTAAACAATTTATGATGCAAAATCAAAGTGCTCATCTTTAAGTTTGTCCGTCAGGTTCTCACCGTCGCAGAACGTCTCAGGACGCTGTCATTTTTCTCATTTATCACCATAATCTCAGCCTGGCTGTGGTTCGGATGGAGTCAGAGGTACTTTATGTTTTTGTCCTCAGTTTAACCAACTTTAAGCCATTCCTTAAGTATAAGACCAAGATAAGGAGAAAACCTTAAATCCTTAACTTACAGGAAACCTTAAGGAGAAGACTTAAGAATGTTTTAGGCAACCAATTTTATTTCAAGGAAACCTTAACTCAGAATTTAAGGAAAATCTTAACCTAAGGTACTTTGAGCAACTGGCCCCAGAATCCCTTATCAGTCCACCTTGAAACCCCTTAAATCTTTGGTTAGGTTAAGGTGGAATCATTCATTTAAACCTTTATTTAAGACTCTGGAAATCAGCTGAGGGAGACCGTCATTTTTAAAGACGCAGAGCATGAACAAAGACATAAAATCAGTTCACCAACATGAAAACAGTTAAAATAGAAATAAAATCACATAAAACAACAAAAGTGTCAGAGCTCAAAGTTAAACACAAGATAATAAACACGCTGTGGAGCACACAGAGTTAGAAACATTTAAAACGAGATCTGAAATCAGGCATAAACATTCGTAGCAGCGTCAGTGAGTTTAAGGTCTCAGCACATTATTTCATGTTTCAGGTTCACTGGAGTTCAGTAAAGATGATGTGAGTTAAACTAGTCATCTTCAGATTTAAACTCATTGACATGAAAGAGTTAACAGGAAGTTTAACTCAGCTGAATGTGAAGCTGTTCCATTAACGACTCACCTGTGTCATAAAATCAGAAACTCTGCGGTTTGTTTCTGATCCTGTGAGTCGACCGTGTGTTGAAACGTCTGATCTGTGTCGCTGTAAAATCACTCGATAGTCTCGTGATGTCACATTTGTCACTGCATGAAATCTAAGTTTGATTTCACAACATTATTCTCTGATTCTGAAGCAGCTACAGGTCGATAGAAACTGAAACTGACTGTCGGAGCTGAATCGTTTGTCTCTCCGTCCTCCTGAAGACTCTTTAAAGTCTCCACATTCAGAGAGTTTTAGAGGTAATATGAGATGTATGTTGGTCCTGCAGCAGCTGCAGACTTGGTCATGGAAAACCTGAAAAAGTCCTGGAATTTTGTTGTGTATAATGAAACTGTGACAGTAATCTTGCAGGAACAACCTTCAACGTAACGACAGAAAATTAATATGAAGCTGTCGACGTAACGTAACTCTGATATGATGTGACGTTTGCTAGTGTCTTCATTTCCTCCGTGTGTGCCAGCTAGCTGAAAATACAAAGACAGGCAAGTAGGGCAAGAATAGAAATACAGTGGGTCCTGTAAAAGTCATGGAAAATGTCATCTATGACTGTGTGTGGGAACCCTGGATTTTACTCTGTCATCAGTTTGATTCTCTGAGCCCTCGAACCTGTCACATTGAGTTTAAGGAGGAATCTAAAGTCTGAATCCTTTAACAGAAGCTTTCCATGACTTGATTCCAGGCTGCTGTGTGTTTAGATTATTAATAAAGACATGACGTCTGTGTCTTCCTGTCTCTGATCCTGTGTCTGCGTCTCTTTTCTCTTTCAGACCGAATGTTTGTGCCATGCAGCAGCAGAAAGGCACCGACAAGAAATACTTCACCAACTGCAAACAGTGGTACCATCGCAAGATCTGCGGGAAGCCCACGTGAGTCTGAGCCGAGCGTCCGTCACAGCAGAACAACAACACGTGTCATGACACCTCAGTTTGAATCCATTTTAGGGAGTAAAGTGTCTCAAAGTGTTTTTGCTCTTCCTGTGACTGGTGTTGTGCCGACCGTTTGTTCTCAGTGAGTCTGAAAGTGTTTCTCGTGACTTGACTTTGGTCCTGCTGGATGGACTGAGTTTGTGTTTAGTGGACGGAGGAATGTCCCTCTCCGGAGGTGTCCTCACCTCTTATATAACCTCTGAAGAAGAAATGAACCATCAGTGTCAGTTTACCTCCCAGTCCCAAGATCTGCTGCAGGGTTCATTTAAAGGACACGTCCAACAGTTTGACTTTTTGTCCATGTCTCTGTTGTCCATAAACTGAAGCAGAACATCCTGTCTCAGTGTGCAGAGACGCAGCTCAGAGCGAACACAGAGCTTCATCTTACAGAGCAGCACAGCACAACTGTCATCCCTAGTTTTAGACTGTTGCAGTGGTTGTTTTCAGGGCCAGCGGCCATGTTGCAGAGGTAAATGTACGTACGCCCATCTGTGCGTCCATGTGAGGTGTGCTCAGGTACGTTGTTGGTGGACTGATATTTTGAGGCAGCAGAAAAAGACTGATTCACTGACCTACAAAAAACTGGTCCAAAGTCAGAATGGTTTTATTTTCACTGATATTTAAAGAGCACATGATTCAGATAGTGAGATGCTCCAACATCAGCACTGATGTTCTGTAAAATGTGAACGTAGCAGAGAGCTGAGCAGAGCTGCATGGAGACGCTGTGCACATGTAAACACGAGGAGCAGCCTGACACTGTGTCCTAACTGGATGGAACATGAGTGAGCATCAGCGACATAATCAGTTTGATTGCATTGTTTTCTATTGGACAGTCCGAACTGCAGGTGAGCGTTGCATCACAGTGTGACATGGCATTTGAGTTTTGAACTTTTGTCAGATGTCCCATATCTATTTTTATTCTGTAGCTCGTGTTGGAAGCGCTGCACTGGACAAGGAACAGCTGATTCACAAGGTATAAATGAGGAATTACCCACAGGACACCTCCTTATTTCACTTCAAAAACGGTTCAGTCAGGACCACTTTAGTCAAAGAAAACTTTATTTCCATTTGCATATTTGGTGGTTCTGTTCTGGGGCCTCTCTGCCCTTCCATGTGCCTCCATGGAAAGCCTGAGGCAGATAGAGCAGCAAAGACCCCCCCGGGAACAGAACAGATCAGCGTCAGTGACAAACAGAAATGACACTGATAAGTCAGACACAGCATGAAAAGGAGGCGCTGCGGTGGAGGCAGGTTGCAGAGCAGTTTAAATAGGGCGCCCTGAATGAGATCTGCCAATTGGTTGCATAGAAAGGAATCATGTGATCTATCAGCTGATCCACCAGATGATGTAGCTGGGTTGTGAGCTGAGCTTGACATCGTGACTGTGACATGAGATGTGATACAGAGGAGGGACCGTGTACTTCTTACAGCTTGTGTGTCCTGTGGTGTTCAGAGGGCCGCTGAGTAACGTGTTCACACCAAATGTGATGCAAATGTTCGTGTCACGTTACTCACTCGAGTTTGAACACTGGAATATTTTGTGTTGACTCGCTTCATACGTGTGAATGATATGCACGTGAAACAGCTGAATCAATGAATGAACTTCCACCAGTACGTCCTCGGCATCATATATATAGTACCAGAGGAGCTCAAAGCTCATCGACTGTCGCGGTGCTGACTGGTCGCTGATGTTCAGATTTTTCAGCTTCAGCAAAGAAGCGTATGAGGTGAAATCGCACTACTCACTTCATTCGCGTATTTCGTGTCATTCGTGTCACGTCCTTCGTGTCGCCCAGCAGGAATTCACGTCTAATCGTGTCTTTACATTAACTTAACTTACAGTTCATGCAAACTGTTTTATGCGCTACCGGTGTGAACTAGTGTGTATCTTATCTTATCTTATAAGACTGCTCTGCTGATACTTAAACCACTGATACTTGTAGTGCAGATACTCGTACTTCAGTATAATCTTGAGTGCAGCACTGACTGAAGTGGACTCTGATGCTTCAGACTGCAGAAACAAAGAGACTCAGTCAGACTGAAGGAAACACGCACACACACACACACACACACACACACATTATTAATGAGGCTCTGGCAGCAGTGGACCAGCTGTGTCACAGATTTCACTCTGCAGGAGCGGAGCAGGATTACTGTGAGTCTGTGCTGCAGTAAAATGTTCCTCTTGTAAATGTGATAATCACCTGAACTCTTCAGTCGGCTCTCACAGTCTCGTTCCTCACAGACGCTCCTGTCGTCGAGCGTGAACGAGCTGTTGAGTAAATCGTCTCCCTGCAGAGCTGTCGACAGGACATGGGGGACACAGGGACACAGGGGGACACACTAAAAGACGGGGGACATTTGTAGTCCGGAGGACAGAAACAGACTGTTAATATGACGAGAGTTTTATTAAAGGAACAGTTCAACATGAAGGAAAAACCACTCTCCACGATGTCTCCACGCTAAATATGAAGCTACAGCCAGCAGCTGGTTAGCTTAGCTTAGTTATGCTTAGCTTAGCATAAAGAACGGAAGGAGGGGGACAGTTATCTTATCTTATCTTATCTTATCTTAGCATAACATAACCAATGGAAACAAAGTGAACCAATAGCTTATCTTAGCATAAACACTGGAAACAGGGAAGAGTTGGTGTGTGTTAGCGTAAACACTTAAAACGGGGACTGAAAACAGGGGGAACAGCTACCTTAACTTAGCATAAGGTCTAGAAATAGGGGGATAGCAATTATCTTATTTTAGCATAAACACTGGAAACGGAAGAAAACAGGGGGAACAGCTAGCTTAGCTTAGCATAAAGACTGTAAACAGAGGGAACAGC
Organism: Epinephelus moara; assembly: GCF_006386435.1. Taxonomy (NCBI): domain Eukaryota; kingdom Metazoa; phylum Chordata; class Actinopteri; order Perciformes; family Serranidae; genus Epinephelus; species Epinephelus moara. The sequence goes on along the minus strand of NW_026078605.1, from coordinate 13,112 downwards.
TAGCTTAGCTTAGCATAAAGACTGTAAACAGGGGGAACAGCTAGCTTAGCTTAGCATAAAGACTGTAAACAGAGGGAACAGCTAGCTTAGCTTAGCTTAGCATAAGGACTGTAAACAGGGGGAACAGCTAGCCGGTCTCTATCCACTCATAAAGCCCCTCTCCAGCTGTTAAACATGTTTTTTGTGGTTTGTTTCCAGAGAAAATCTGAAGTGGAAAAAATGTCATTTTCAGTCAGAGTAAATAGTGTTTCCAAATAGTGTGACACAAAGGATATGTGTCATTTGGAAAGTGACAGAGACATTTCCCCAGTAAAGTAATCGCAGAGACATGACAGTGAAATCCATCTGATCATGTGACTGACAGAGAGGAGGAGGAGGAGGAGGAGGAGGAGGAGCATTTACCTGAGTGTTGAACTCTTCCCTTAAAACATCCAGATGTTGATCTCCATGACATCAGTTACTCACCCTGTTACGATGAATTCATGAGAAAAACTGTTTTCAAACTGTTCACACAACTCCTGCAGGAGAGTCCAAGTCTCATTCATCCAGTCACACGCTTAGTGCTTTACAAACACATGACCTTTACACTGAAACCTTTTGTTTTACAACTGAACAGAAAGTAAAACTGTTCTCTGCTCTCTTCACAGCCAGACTCCAGCAGTAGACCAGCAGCTCCTGAGTTCACTGGTGTTAAATCACTGGTTTTATCACTGGAGTCTGGCTGTGAAGAGATTATAGACAAGTTTTACTTCCTGTTCAGTTCCCCATCAGAGAGGCCTGTCTGTTTAGTAGGTACTGAGCATACAACTGGATGAATGAGATTGGGATTAAACTGCACGAGTTGTGTGAGTACAGAAACCTGGATAGTCGTCAGTTTTGAAACCTGAACACATGGGTTTGATTTCTTTGAAAAATGTGCAAAAAATTCAACGAGCGACTTGGTAAGAACTGTCCTGCAAGTGCAAGAAAATTAAAAAACATGACAAGAAAAATAAATATTTTGGAATTACCAAAAAAACTAGAAAGAAAATGTCCAGATGTGTTTTTGGGTGCATTAACTGAAAACTGATGTTTTAAAAGTTTCCAACTTATGTCCTCACTTGTCGCTAACACACGCCCTTGTATGAAATGATTTCGGTCAGAGCTGACCTCTGTTTTTTGGTTTCCGTGGAAACAGCTGTCCCAGCATTTTAACTGACAGTAACAGTTGAAGTGATTCATCCGTCGTTATGTTACGACTAAGTGACAGATTTATGAAGCTGGTCCTGGGTCAGTTCAGTTCAGGTGCTGCAGGGTCTGATAGCCGCTCCACTCTGTGTGTGTGATCAATATATTGATCTGTAAATGAGCTCACAGTGCGTCTCTGATCAATAACAGATGAAAACTGTTTCAGTGAATGAACAGACGTCTGAGGCACCTTCTCTTCTTCTTCTCTTCATGCTCCAGTCAGACTGTAAATGTACATCAGTCTGTATATTTGTTCACATATTTCTGTGTGTGTGTTTTTGTGAAAGTGTGTCTGAGGCTGTGAAGGACTCTCAGTCCATCGGCAGGATGTTGAACGCAGCTTTTAAACTTTTCCCACAAACAGATTCTTTCAGCTCAGATCAGGAAATGGAGGGAAAAGAGGAAGTGAGAGTTTCTGTTTGTAGGAAGTGAAGCTTCACACACACACACACACACACACACACACACACACACACACACACACACAGAGCGTCAGTGTGTGGAAACACTCGGCTCTTATCTGTGACGGGGTAATTACATTTACACTCGTGTCTTTGTGTTTCTGTGGAGGAGGATCAGCAGGTCAGAGGTCAGCAGAAGGAGGACTCATAACTCACTGACCCCCCCCAGACCCCGACTCCCCCTGTCTCCCCCCCGAGACCTCCCCCCTCCTCCCTCTGTCTGCAGAGGTCCTCAACAACACACCACACTGTGTCTCCGACTCCGACCAACAATCTGTTCATTCACTACCTGGCAGACGTACATTTACTCACATACAGTACTTCAGTGCAGATCTGAGGTATTTGTGCTTCAGTGTTTCCTTTAACGCTACCTCCTCCTCCTGTATAGAATATAATCAATAAATAAATGATGATGTGTTATTACAATATAAAGTCATTAAAATGAGCTCCACCTTCAGCAGTGATTTGGCGCCTCCTACAGTTGCACAGTGGTACCACCGTTGTAAATACAGGCCCTCAGTTAGTCGCTGCAGCAGCTCGTACTCAGCCGTTGCAGACTGCAGCACCAGGGTCTGATCTATGGATGGAGAGAACGTTTCCTCATACAACACTTTGTATGATATCCTTCGAATGACGATATGTACTTTACGTAAAGGCACGTACTTAGTGTAAAGTTACTGACGTTAGGTTTAGGAAGAGAAATGTCGTGAGTTCTCTCGGTTCTGAACACTGGTCTCCTGGAGGAAAGTCCTGTGTTATGTGACCCGTCCACCATCCCAACCTGCCTCCTTACAGACCGCTCGGACTGCTTCTGTCTTTACTCCCATCAGTGCTGTAGTCATGTGATCACAGCCTTCCGAAATATGTGGGTTATACACAAACTACTGGCTCATGATTTTGTGGGATGTGTACAAATTTAGGTTACTGTTCATAGGAAAACGTACGAACAGTGCATGAGAACAGCCGGTCTCTTCATACATCCATGTCTGATCCCTGACCGCCCCGACTCCCCGCCAGATTAGCAAACTTTCTGTTGCTGCCATTACACAGGTTAGACCCACAGCTGCAGCTGACGACCAGCCCACTGTGGCCCTGCAGCTGCCGCTCACTCTCCTCCTGGTGAAACCCCCCTGCAGCCAAAAGTGAGGCAGAGGGGCCGCAGGGTGCGTTAGCTAACGCTTGTGTTATTTGTGGTCTGATAAACAGAGACAAGCAAGAGGGGGCAGGGCGAGTTAATGCACCGCATGCAGCTCTACGTGAAGTAAAATTTTACAAATAAGTCCACAAATAAATCCTCGTACAACAGTTCGCATGATATCCTACAAATCAGCGTGACGTTATACCTTAACGTAAAGTTTCTGAGGTTAGGTTTAGGAAAAGAAACATGATGAGGACGAACCTTAAAATGTCTCAAACTTCACTTCGTTCTGAACAGAATAATTCATGCACCACTACAGATGTATGAAGTTTGGATTTATACAATAACAGTTCACCGTTAAAGCCTAGTTAAATAAATAAAGTTAAATTCAAAAGCTACAGTGGTGACTTTGACTTGGTTAAAGGAGGGTAAACAAAATAAAGGGGTGCCTTTGGTTTCCTACTGACACCTGCAAATGAACATACTAAAGGAAACTTAAATAGCCTCAAACACAATTTATTTACATATCATCACCCAAATTAAAATACAGAAAAAATAATTTAAAGGCTAACTGGAGTCCAACGATGATCCAAGTCAGGAAGAAATGCCTCATGTTCACTATTTAAAATGCAAAAACAGGAACCAGGAAAAAGCATTGCATTGTAAAAAAGATAAATATCCAAAAATAAGAAATCAAACTCACCGCAGTGGAATCAAGAAAAGAAACGATCCAGATCTTCTTGTTAGTCGGCTCAGTCTCTTTCTGGTCCTCCACACAGCCGGTCGAGGAAACACCAAAAGTAAGAGTCCATTGAGGTTTATTTATTCCAGCGCAGGCCGTCCAGTCTCCACCACCGTCCTCCTCCCTGGAAAACAAAATTTAAAAAAAGAAAACCTCCCCAAACAATTCCCTGCTCCTTTGATCCCAAAGGCCACGCCCCTTCATCTGTGTGCAGCAGCACACCTGAACCAAGTTAACTAACAGGTGGCAACAAGACAGAGCAGAGCTGAGAGGGAGACACTGTGAGACACACTAGCTATGTTTCCATCCAAAAGTGACTGGAATCATTGGGAAATGCGCATTAAAAGAAATATGAATCCTGTGTGTTTCCATTAAATGTACGGACTTTGGTGAAAACTACGAACTCGTGCAAGTTTTCCACAGTTCCGGAAACAAAACAAGTCTCGCATTCTTCTTCTACGTTTTCTGGCGGTTGGCAACCAGCTTGTAAATGCATTACCGCCTTCCCGACCCGGAGTGTGGATATCACCATGGAGAGAGGTGCGCTACGTCAGACTTAATTCGAACATAACTGTTTCCATCCCCCGTTTTGCGAATCAACATTTTGCGAATCAGCCGAAACCCGGCTAAAGCGAGTGTATTTTAGTTTGTGCGAATCAGGGGATTTTAATTTGAATTTTGGCGTTTCCATCATAATTTTCCGATGCGATACTTCTAGATGCTCATCTAAACAGGCTGATGGAAACATGGCTAATGACAGTATATCTGAAGGCTCTTCTACTTTAAAACCCTCTAACATCACTGTACATGTCTCATGTCTCTGCCCTCACCTTCGTGACCGTGTCACAAGTTCTTCGGATGTCTGTACTTAGTACGAGTCTGTACGAGACCCGACATGGTCACCATAGTGACTACAGGCCAGACACAGGTGCACTGTCACATGATTTGGAAGTCGCCATTTTAAGAAGGAGAAGTTGTGTTATGTTGCTTCAAAGTGATGAACACATTAGTGCATATATTTAAGCAATATCACACTCGAGCTTGTGATGTTGTACTCTGATATCGTCACGGCTGTGATTCGGTCGTAGGCACGAGGCCGCAGGCATGGCTTTTTATACAGCAGTTCAACAGTTAAATAAGCAAGGCTGATTAAGAAATGTTGAAAAATGAGGACAAAATAGATAATTTAAGCATTTTATTTGTCTTCCGCCAACAAAAATAGTTCCCTCAGGACTCCGCTGTCACCGTTGCTATGTAACGCAGACATGGTGCGCCAGGCACTTACTCTTTATACACATTTATCTGCACGTTTCCATTAATTGTGCAGCCGGTGAAATAAGTCTCTGGTGACTGCATGGTGGACTGTCGCTTCACAGGCACAGCCGACTCTGCCTTCTGATCTGACAGTATGTTGCTTTTCTCCAAGTCATTGAGCTCCGCTGATGAAACACTGACAAACCTGGATGTGTGCTCAGATGGATTCAGCTTCTCCTCTCCCTCATCTTCCTCTGATGACCATTCATAGTTCAATTCAAAACTTATTTTAGGAAATAAATCCATATTTTTGGCTGTTTGACAGTGGATGAATTAATTAGCCTACAACGCAACTGCTGACCTAACTGACACTAACCGTCAGTTTTGATTTGATTGTTGATTGCAATCAGCTGTGAGGCGGAGTGATACATACACAGTGAAATAACCGTGATGTTGTACTCCAATATCATCACAGTTTTACTGTCTCTCGACCAATCAGATTGCAGGGCCGGAACTAACTGTTGTATAATAAATATTAATCTGCATCATAGTGCTTTTACTTTGGTACGTTAAGAATCATTTGATGCTAATACCTCTGTACTTTTACTTGAGTAAATGTTTTGCTTGTAACAAAGTATTTCTGCTCTGTAGTGTCACCACGTTTACTCAGTACTCCTTCCACCTGCAGACGTCTCTCTGGTATCAGCTGCTCCGTTTGTGTTTCACCGTCAGTTCCCAGCTGACAGATCCAGATATACTCCTGCAGGTGCAGAGTGAGTCCATCAGCTGTCACTCCTCATCATCACTCAGCTCCTCTTCCTCTCAGTTTAAATATTATTTATTTAGTTTCTCAACACAAACTTTATCACTGCTCAGATTCTTTCCCTCAGAGGAGCTGAACTGTTTCCATTAAATCTGAAACTATCTGATCAGCTCTTGGACGTGTCTTCACCTCCGTCACGTCCTCTCTGAGCGTGTCCTCCAGCTGGACACTCAGTGATGGTTTTGTCCTCCAGAGGGCTGAGAGTGCAGTGGCAAAGAGCAAAGTGAACCTGAAGTATTTGTCTTCACAATGCTCAGGTTAGACAAACTACAACTCATCCTTGATTCAGACCCCTGTGAAACAAACTGTACTCAGCCCATCTCCTGAGGTGGTTCGTTTCAGAGCGGTCTGAGTTCTCTGGAGTGTTCAGGTATGCACGAAAAATGCTGAGTCATTGCGAGGAGTCCGCTTGGAGGACTGAAAGGGACCAAGTGGCATCTATCCACTCAGCCTGTGACTCCAGTTTTAGCCTTATTGAATATGTTTAAAGAGAAAAACATTTTGAGTCAAAGACTTAAAGTTTAATGTAACGGGATGTTGTCAGCTATAAAGGATCAAAACGACTAAGGTGACTAAAACTAGTCAGCATTCTTGTGAGACTAAATCTGAAATAGCTGCTGAATGAACACATGCAGCTGGAACTGTGAGAGAAACTGTAAATCCTCAGCAGGAGCTCTGAACTAAACTCAACACAGGTTGAATGTACAGGTGACGTGTTTCATCCAAAGGTCAGCGGAGAAAAACAGTAAAACGTGTAATTTGGAGTCGTAAAAGCAAAGACCTGTAACTGTGAGGCATTTTAAATGTGAGGAATGTGAGGGTATAAATCAGACGTCTGGAACACAACGTGTCTTTATTATATTTAATACTGGCTCCCTGTCGCTCCGTCCCTCTGTAACCAGCACGGCTCTCCGGGTTCGCTGCCTCAGTCCGGAGCAGCTTTATGTGAAGCTTCAGACATTTTATTCTCTGCTGGATGTTTCTGGAAGGTTTCCCCCGAGCCGGCTGAATTACTGCGACCTCGCTCTGTTTGTTTTGTCAGAAATCCACGGCGGCCATCTTTGTTTATGTGGAGACCAAACGGGAGTCGAGTTTCCATCTGGTTTGATAATCAGTCCAGTGTGTGTGCCAACACACACACACACACACACACACACAGTCAGTAGCTGATCTCCATCTGTTTACATTTTACTGCCGGTGTGATGGAGGCTGCAGGAGCTCTGGACTCTGTGTCTCCAGACGATACATTAGATTTCATTAAAGACGCTGCTGCTGAAAGACACAGTGAGACGGAGACAGAGGGAGACACAGAGACAATGAGACACTGGGACAAGACAAAATAAGGACCCCAAAGACACAAACCCTGCACACAGTCTGTGTGTCTCACTCCTCTGTAGCAGAGGTGGTGGGGCCCTCTGTGTCTCTGAGCTCAGGGGCCCATCGTCTCATAATCTGTCCATGGTTAAATGTCCCCTGATGATGCTGCAGTGACATCACCGCTCTGACGTCATCACTGTCAGCAGAAAAACACTGATCCACCAGGTGAGCTGGGTTTTAAAAGGAGATTTCATGTTACCCAGAACACACGTGTGATTAATTCAGAGCCTGAATACAACCTGTTTACTTCCTGCTCCTCAGTTTGTGTGCAGAGTGAAGTTGGAAATGTCCCGTATGCACCTGAGTCATGTGGCTCGTGGTTTCTGTTGGAGATTTAAAAGTTTAAATCTAAAACCTGTGACGTCATGAATGTTGTCACGGTACAAACTGCATCAGTGAACCTTCGATGTGCTTGTCAAGTTTTTATTCACGTCACATGAAAAACATAAAGTCTTCAGACAGTGTGAGATGGTCCTGCAGCCTCGGCTCTGTCAGCTGTTTCTGCTCACTCTCTGAACTCCTCTGAGAGAAGTCCTGATATTTATATGACTGATGTAGACAGAGGAGAGACCTGCGGCTCTGTGACACTTTATTTTGTAGTGCGTAGGAAGTGTGGAGCCCGGCGGCGGCTCCTGGTGCTCCGGTGTTTTTCCTGGCGGTGGTTGTGGGTCCCCCGTCAGGCGTCTGCTCTGGCTGCAGATTCTTCTTCTCTCTGAGGAAATGAGCTTTATGAGCCCAGACGGCTGAGCCACATTTATTATGGAAATCTCTACAGGAAGTCACGAAGGGCTCGGCTCGGCCTGCACGCTTCATTACAGTCCACATGTGACCAATCCTCCCCAAACCGCTGGTTCCTGCTCAGAAACTCAGCTCTGTGACAGCAGAGCAGTTTTCCCTCAGTAAACACCTTCAGCAGCGCCCAGCTGTTCGACGCTCTGAACAGAATCTGTACTCATGTCAGTCAGTTCAGTTTCCTTTGGTTTAATCGGCAAAAACATTTCAGTCAAATTGTCTTTGTGCACTTTTCATTAAGAATTCAGCTCCAACTGTTTCTATCTTTGTTGTGTGCAGTTACCATGGTTACAGGCATCACAACCATGTGACTCTGCAGTGATACAACTCTCATTAGGAGCTCTCACCTAGCATTAGCATTAGCATTAGCACATCTACCTGTTGATTGTCAGCAGCTGCTCCACTGACACTGTTCACTGAGCTTCTCCTCTCGAGCTGTTTGTTCACTGAACATCTGGAGGAAAACTCAGATGTCTGACTGTCCACATGAACCCTGAACACACCTCTTTTGTTATTTCATATATTTTGGGGCATTTTCTCTTTTATTTGACAGACGACAGTGTAGAAATGTGGGAGAGGTGTGATGTACGTTGTGGTGATGTGGCGAGTGCTGCTCAGCTACCAACGCTCTCCTCGCTCGTTCCTTCAGAGAGCACCATTAAAGATGGCCGACTGAAAGTAACAGTTGGTGTTTCTCAAAGTCAAGGATCCTTCCTTGGCTGGACGAGTCCTACCAACAGGCTAACGAGTGTCCCCAGGTGTGTGTCATTAACCCTCAGGTTATCCCTCAGGGGATTTTGGTACAGCTGAGGATCCACACATGCATCCTTAAAATTCTCTGAATGAAGGACTCAGTTCTTGGTAGAATCTGAAGGATCCTTGACACTGGAACAGTCCTTAGGTTGGGTCTGACGACGTAGCATCCTTGAAATTCAGCCATCTAAGGATCCGCCCTTGACTTTGAGAAACACTCAGCGTGTCGCAGTGAACTACTGGTGCACTCTAAGCAGTCCAAAAGCTGAGTGTGGAATGACGGACACCTCTCACCCTCAACGGTCGCCATCTTTGTGACGTAGCATACTTCTCAACTTCTGACGTGGCGTCTGGAGACAACAAGGAGCCTGTTAGTTCAACATGTTTTTGCACAAAACTGTTGTCAAATAGAAGCCATCAGCCATGATCAATAATGCGAGTGCCAACATTAGCTTAGCTTGTTTTTGGCAGCTGAAACCATTTCCCTCATAATAAACAATAAAATGTGAAGACAATAAAACCTCCACATAAAAGCATTTTAAGTGATTTATCCTGGCTTCATATGAGCAGAGGAAATCTCCACCAGTCGCTAGGCTAATTTATACAATGTAAAATGCCATAGGCTTGTGCTAATAATGTTAGCATGTCTCTAGTAACCCATGTGTAATGTGTGTTTAATGTGTGTTTTGAATCAGTCAGACTTTACAGCACTTCACAGGAAGTGTGTGGAGGTGTAACTGCAGCGACACAGACACGCCGCCACACAAGTATAAATCCTCACAACGGCGTGGGGCCACGTGCGTAGACGATGGCGTAGAGCTGACACAGTATAAATCTGCCTTCACTGTGACCAGACACCGACTGTCGATGAACTGGAACCATAAATCATCAGATAACTTCAGACACAAAGTCGCTGACACTGAGAAGCTTCTGATTAACGAGCCGCAGGTCAAACAGACAAATCAAAGTCTCTGTTGGCCACTGGATGAAACTGTTGGACCAATCAGGAGCTCCAGATTCTGCTGATGCGAGCAGCTCTGTGAGGCCGCCATGTTCTCTGTAAATAAAACCGAACTGTTAAACAGATGATGATAAAACACGATGCTGATCACCGTGCGGCGCTCCATCAGCCTCTGAACGCCGTCTCCCTGTGGACGATGAAATAACGTTTACTGTCATGTAAAGCAGATTATTGTGGGAAGCTCTTTGTTTATGGCCTCGTGGAAACAGTCTCACAGCGTGAGACCTGATTGTGCTCATAACTTTATTGGCATCATTATACACAGACAGGAATTTATGTGTCTCCTGAAATATTACAGACAGGTTACGAGCTCCTGAGGTGGAAACTGAGAGCTTTATAGATGTGTTTTTTTACCTGAGGCTGAAATCTGCAGAACGCGTCGCTGTGAGGACACGTCAGAGAGGAAGGAGGCAGGAAGTGGATCCTCATGTGTCCTTGTGTTGTTTCCTGCTGCAGGGTCATCACCTACGAGTGCTGTCCTGGTTATGAGAAGATTCCTGGAGAGAAGGGCTGTCCTGCAGGTATGACCTCTGACCTCTGACCCCTGACACTCAGCACAGCGTCCATAACTCAGAACACTCAGGACGTCTTTGTTATTTCAGGAAGAATAAAGTTACATTAATGTGTTAATATAATGAATGAACGCAGGGTAACTGATTCATAAACATGACAGAGACATGACTGCATGTCTTCAGCTGTAGAGACACAAAGTGATTTTAAATTTTGATGAGAATGTTAATGATAAAATGTGTTACTGATGAATGAATGAACTGATTTCTCCTTAAAAAAAATACTTTTTTAAAATTCATTTTAAAAACAGGTAGAAGAGGAAATGTATAAACTTAACTTATTAAACCTGCCGTGAATAAAACATAACTTAATATAAATAACTTTAAAAAAACAACTTACAAATGTTATTTATAAAAAAATAACAAATAAAATCTTTGCTTTTAAAAACTTTTAAAAATTAAATTCGTGAAAAAAATAAAAATTCTGCTTTTAAAAATGTAATTTAAATTAAAAAAATATAATTTTCACTTTTAAAAACCTAATTTATAAAAAAGTAACATATAAAAATGTTAAAAATTTTTAAAAATCCCTTTTAATACACAATTTATATGTAAAAAATAAAAACTTTACTTTTAAACTTTTAAAAAATTAACTTACAAAAGAATTATCTGTTAAAAATGTAACTTTTGTGAAAACTAACGTTTAAACTCTCTGTGCTGCTGTGGCTGAACCTTCGTCCCTGAACACAGACACAGATGCATTGTGGGTGTTCTGCTGTGACTGTTTGTTGTTGTTGAGACAAACAGGAGGATCACTGGTTTATTTTCATGTGCTGAGAGTTTGTTGATCATAAGTGTGTGTGTGTGTGTGTGTGTGTGTGTGTTTGCAGCGCTGCCTCTGGTGAACATCTACAACACTCTGGGCGTCGTCGGAGCCTCGACCACTCAGATGTACTCTGAACGAGCTCAGCTGAAGGACGAGATCGAAGGGCCGGGAAGCTTCACCTTCTTCGCCCCGAGCAACGTGGCCTGGGCCGCCCTGCCGACAGTCAGTACACCCTCACATCCTCACACACACACACACACACACACACACACACAGCGTCCTGCTGCCACAAAGACTCACCACAGCACCAAATACGGGCTGTGCACATGTGACAGACGCTTAGATTTTAGGAGGTCGTCCTCGCTCCACTGAGAAGACGACCCGGTGATATAATGATAACGGTGTGTCCCCGTGTCTGTCCTCAGTGTGTTGTTGTCTTCATCACGCTGAATCTTTGTTGTTGTTGTTGTTGTTGTTGTGTCGCAGGAGATCCTGGACGCTCTGGTGAGCAACGTGAACATCGAGCTGCTGAACGCTCTTCATTACCACATGGTGAACCGCCGGCTGACCTCCAACGAGCTGAGACACGGATCCTCCTTCACCTCCATGTACCAGGACTTCCCCGTCCACATCCACCACTACAGCAACGGGGTCAGTGATACACTACACACACACTGTATACACACTACATACACACTGACATGATAACTGACATGTTAGGACACGTTAATCAGAGTCTACACTGATCCAAAAATCCAGTAAAGCTCCAGTTACACTGCAGCAGTAACAGTCATCTTCTTCTCCTCCTCAGATTGTGACGGTGAACTGCGCTCGTCTGATCAAACCCGACCAACACGCCACCAACGGCATCGTGCACGTAGTCGACCGCGTCATCACCGCCGTCTCCAACAACGTGCAGACTGTCCTCGACATCGACGACGACCTGGAGACGCTGCGTGTGAGTACCTCTGTCAATAATCCAGAAGCTTCAGGAGATCAGCATTGTTTTATTCACCGAGTTACTTTCTGTATCAGACGGCGATGGCGGCTGCAGGTCTGACCACTGTGTTGGAGAGCGAGGGTCAGTACACGCTCTTCGCTCCCACCAACGAGGCCTTCGAGAAGATTCCTCAGGGGACCCTGAACAGGATCTTGGGAGACCCCGTGGCTCTGAAAGGTGACCAGCAGGAGGCGCTCTGATGTTGATAACTGTCTGTGAACAGCATGAACCTGACTGTCTTGTACCTGACCCCCCCCGCCAGACCTGCTGAACTACCACATCCTGAAGCACATGCAGTGCGCCGAGTCCATCGTGTCGGGGACGCCGATGGAGACGCTGCAGGGTACCGTGCTGGAGGTCGGCTGTGACGGAGACGAGATGACCCTGAATGGGAAGGCCATCATCACCAAGAAAGACCAGCTGGGAACCAACGGAGTCGTCCATTACATCAACGAGCTGCTCATCCCCGACTCAGGTACTGATACAGCCAACAAGGCAAGGCAAGTTTATTTGTAGAGCACAATTCGTACACAAAGTAATTCAAAGTGCTTTACAGAACAAGGAAATGCATTAAAATCACAATACAAATAAAAACATAAATAATCATTATAAAATGAACTTTAAAAGAGAAGAGTGCAGATAAGATCCTTTCAGTCGTATGCACAGTGAAATAGAGCTGTTTTGAGCCTAGATTTGAACATTGTCAGAGAGGCCTGTCTCACATCTTCAGAAAGACTGTTCCAGATTTTAGCTGCATAAAACTGGAATCCTGATTCCCCATGTTTAGTCCTGACTCTGGGCACCAGCAGGAGGCTACCAATGCTACCAGTACAACCAACACTACCAAAACTACTACATCCACACTAAAGTGGGATTTACACTTGTCCATCAGCTCTATGCAGAGCCTACGCTGCAGCCTGTCATGCTGTTGTGAGCATTTATACTTGTGCGGTGGTGTGTCTGCGTCACTCTGCAGTTACACCTCCAGGACACTAGCTGGCGGCAGAGTTTGTCTGTGCTGTAAAGTTTAGTTGATTCAAACCACACATTAAACACAGATTAAACACAGATTAAACACAGATTAAACACACATTAAACACAGATTAAACACACATTAAACACACATTAAACACACATTATACAACAGTTAGTTCCGGCCCTGCAATCTGATTGGTCGAGAGACAGTAAA
>NW_026078604.1:0-1075 GCF_006386435.1 Epinephelus moara | reverse complement strand
GACATGTTCCTGTTTGTTATTTTTATATACACATATATATATATATATATAACTCAATCATTGTGGAGCAAGGTGCACACACACAAGCCTTGTTTCCTCTCCCACAGGTAGCTATGAATGGATGTACAAACCCCTTAAACAACTATTTGCATATTAACAGTTGAGCCTGCTCCACCACTCATCAGACCTGTTAATGACAACAACAGCACAAAAGTGCAATTTGTGGGGAGGTTCTCCAACAGCACCAGAACCTCAGTCATTATAGGACAGCGGCAACTATTTATAGTACCAGTACCACCAATTAATCATAATAATGAAGAAAAGTTTACCTTGACTTTTTTATGACATACATTTTTATGAAATTGTTAGAAAGTCTTTTATTACATTATGTGGTATGACTTCTTATGATACTGCAACTTCTTTTAAAAAAAAAAATGAGGCATACTATACTATGACTTTTTATGAATTTGCTATACTATGGCATGTTTAATGATTTTTTTTTTAAAGGCATACTACACATTTTTGAATGATATTTTACAACATAATATACTATGACTTTTTTTTTGTTTTTAAATTTACAACATACTATTCTGTGACACTATGACTTTTTTTTGTACAACATACTATACTATGACATGATTTTGATGTTTTTTTGTCAACGTATTATGACGTTTTTATAACATTTTTTATGTTTTAACTACATACTATACTGTGACATCTTTTTATAATTGTTTTTTACAACATACTATACTATGACTTTTGAATAATTTTTCATAACGTACTATACTATGACTTTTTCAGTGATTTTGGACAACAATCTATACTATGACATTGTTTTTATGATTTTTGACTACATACTTTTCTATGACTTTTTTAAAATTATTTTTGACGACATACTATACTATGACTTTTTTTCATGATTTTTGATGACATACTATACCTATAGTCATTAAAAAAGTCATAGTGTAGTATGTTGTCAAAAACCAAGAAAAAGAGTCACAGTATAGTATGTAGTCAAACATCATGAAAAAAGTTCATAGTATAGTATGTTGTCAAAAATCATGAAAAAATTCAT
>NW_026078603.1:0-50000 GCF_006386435.1 Epinephelus moara | reverse complement strand
TCAGGGTCATGTCCTAATGGGGCAGATATTCAGCAGACTGACAGGTCGTATCACGAAGTCCAGACAGAATAATGATCAGAGCCAGAGGTGTTAATACAGACAGTGCAGGCCCCTGAGCTGGAGGGGCCCACAGAGAGAGAGGGCCCTTGCAAGTGATTCAAATTGCCACCTTGGAAATTTACCTGTGTGCAAAGATACATGATAAAAAAAAAATAGTTCTTCTAGTTCAGATGTGTTGAGAGCATATACAGCCCTCCCGATCTGAGGTGAACCCCCCCCCCCCCCCCGTGATGTCCTCCTCATCCTCCATTGTTCAGCAGACGCTCGTCATTCAGCTGCTGATTGATTGATCACTATAGTTTGCCAAAAAAAAACACAAGTGTACACAAACATGTAAACAGATGATGTGAAGTTTAAACCTGCAGAGTGTTGATGATGGAAACATGTTGATTCATGCTCTTTTATATTTGTAATAAAACCTGTTGGTGACACGTTGATGATGTTGCTTCATCCTCTGGATCATCTGCTGCTGTGTGACTTGGTTTTGTGGACTTGACTTTTATTGTGAAAGGGGAAATCAGAGCGCTGAGAGGGCAGAAAGTGTTTGTGTGTCAAAGAGCAAAATAACAAAACACCACTTCATGTTTCATCATGGAGACTTTATTCTTTCAGCCCGCGGCCCTCAGCAACACACACACATGCACGCACACACACACACACACACGCACACACACACACACACACACACACACACAGAGCCCCGATAGGTCTGATTGATTATTGATCCTGTTTGATTCGTCATGACGACATGAAGAAAACAACAGAACAAAGTTCTCCTGCCAACTGTCACTCCCACTGGACCTTTTCACAAAACAGGAAATGTAGGTTTTTTTTAAGAGCCTGGAACAGTTCATGTTCCTCAAAACCATCAGAGAACCAACAGAGAACCATCAGAGAACCATCAGAGAACCAACAGTCTCAGCAGGAGGAGTGATGAAGAGGAAAAAGGCCTGAAGCTGAGACATTAGACTCTGATTAAAAACACGTGTTTGTGTTTTACTGGAAGACTCAAGTGTTGTTACGAAATCTGCTTTGTTTATAGAGCTGCTCTCACATCCACACGTCTCATACAAGCATTGTTTTATATGTTTAAATCTCATGACAGTTTTTATACACATCTCTATACTTTGTGCTTTGATTTCTGTTTACTATTGCAGTACTATTTGTTTTAGTAAAAACTGTGAAAGTCTTTTCAATAAAATGTATAAAAACAGCTTCAAAGCACAAAGCTCCTCTGTTCCATCCACGACCAGCAGAAGTTCCTCACAGCCTCAGCAGTGTTGACGGTATTCAACAGGATGTAGTTGTAATATTTGTAATATTTGTCGTTCTCATCTGGACTCCTTTAATGTCTCTCGGCTGCTCTCAGATCAGATGAATCACAGTGGAAAGTCTTTTATTATGAAACATCAGCTGGTTGCTCTTTTATTGTGAAACATTAAACCCAGCTGTTCCTTGACCGACAGTAACCCGCTGTCCTACAACCGCGTCAACTTCCGCTCACTGAGACCGGAAGTGTGGCCAGAGTGTACCTAAAACAATAAAAGCCAGGTCGACAGTGTTGCATACAGTTTGTCAGATGAAATAAATATAAATAAATATACATGTTTTTTTAAATGAAACTCGAGTTTAATCATAAACTGACATATAGGAAATGCTCAGTCACATTTAAACTGAAAAAATCTGTTGTTTCAGTTATTTTAATTTATCTAACAGCAGTATAATATTGTGTCAAGTCTGCAGATCTTGCAAAGGTAATTATATAATAATTATATGAAAACTGTAGTTATGTGGCTAACTTTTAACATATCTTACTTGACAGCATTGCTACTGTTAGCTTTCAACATTAGCTATGAGGCTAGCTTAGCAATCTAGCTACTGTTAG
Source organism: Epinephelus moara (assembly GCF_006386435.1). Classification (NCBI taxonomy): domain Eukaryota; kingdom Metazoa; phylum Chordata; class Actinopteri; order Perciformes; family Serranidae; genus Epinephelus; species Epinephelus moara. The sequence goes on along the minus strand of NW_026078603.1, from coordinate 48,055 downwards.
CTATCAACATTATCTATGAGGCTAGCTTAGCAATCCAGCTACTGTTAGCTATCAACATTAGCTATGAGGCTAGCTTAGGAATCTAGCTACTGTTAGCTATCAACATTAGCTATGAGGCTAGCTTAGCAATCTAGCTACTGTTAGCTATCAACATTAACTTTGAGGCTAGCTTAGCAACATAGCTACTGTTAGCTATCTACATTAGCTATGAGGCTAGCTTTTACTATACCTTAGTTAGCGACATAGCTACTGTTAGCTATCAATAGTAGCTATGAGGCTAACTTAGCAATCTAGCTACTGTTAGCTAGCAACATTAGCTATGAGGCTAGTTGTCACCATCTCTTTCTTGGTGACAGATTATTTTTTTCTGTGTTTGCCTTTATTGGACAGGACAGCGTGAAAGGGCGAGCGACGTGGGACAACATACAGCAAAGGGCCGTGGGTTGGAGTTGAACCCATGGCTGCTGTAGCAAGGACAAAGCCTTTTTACAAGAGGAGACCCATCTATTAGGTGAGCTAGTGGGCACCGCTGCTGTTATTATCTCCTCCTTAGCAACATAGCTACCATTAGATATCAACAGTAGCTGTGTGGCTATCTTTTTACTTTCTCTTACTTGGTTACAAAGCTACTATAAGCTATCAGGCTAGCTTTTACCATGTCTTACTTAGCAACATAGCTACTGTTAGCTAGTAATGGAAACTATGTGGGTAGCTTTTACCATGGGTACTTTCAGAATTATTTACTCTAGAGTAAATTATTATTATAATTATTATTATTATTATTATTATTATTATTATTATTATTATTTATTAGAGTGGCTCAGATTGGTCCGTTCATGAATTCACAGCACTGCACTCTCAAAATGGCGAACACACTCTGGACACTCTGTCTGGGGAGACGGAGCAGCAGAGCGCTGAGCAGAATGAATGTGTGATTAACTTTGTTAATTCATGTAATGTAGAAATAGAACGCTCTTTCATTTCCAACAACTGTGCTCTGGTTTGTCAGGTTGGGTTTACAAACGCACCCCATATATTACTTAAAAATAGAGCTATTTAAGCTTTCGACAGTAGCTTCTCTTATGTAGCAACATAGCTACATTAGCTGTCAACAATGGGTTATGCAGTTAGCTTTTTCCATCGCTTACTTAGCGACAAATTAAGTTATCATAAGCTATCAACAGTAGTTTATATTATTTTCCATCACACACTTAGCAACATAGCTGAATAAGCTGACCACAGTAGCTTATGCAGTTAGCTAGTTCCATCTCTTACTTAGCAACATAGCTATTATTAGCCATCAGTGGCAGCTAAGGGGCTAACCTCTATGTGACCACATAGCTACATAAGCTGTTGACAGTAGTCATGTGGCTAGCTTTTACCATCTCTTACCTAGCTACAAAGCTACCATAAGCTGTCCACCGGAGTGACTGTGTGATTAACTTTGTTCACGTAAAATATCAAGTCTGCAGATCATGAAAAGGTCATTTTAGCTAATGGGTCATTCTATGAAACGGGTGCCATTTGAGTCCACAACATTTGATGAGATTCATAAAGCACAAAAATGTGTCAAATTGTATTTCCAAAGTTTAAAGTTATTAATTGAAGTGTTCTTAATCACATAATATATGAGACAATGCTATTCTAAAAGAACAATACACAATTTATAATCATTTTTTATTAGTACATGGCCATTTTTGCCATGTTCGCAATGGCCAACATGGAATTTGCATGTAAATTATCAACAAAAAAAATCATATTTTTTGATCAAAATGTTATTATTTTTATGATTAAATGCATATCCATGATACCATAAACTATATTTATACAAAACAGAAATATTATTTTTAGTAAAAAAGTTATGATTTGTGTGTGTCCCTCAATTTGACTTACCACCCCGTCACATGAGTTACCACCCCATCACAGTGTAATTTTCTTTAAAAATGATGGAAAGGGAGTGAAATGCTTCATACATTAATGTGCAATAGTGCTCTTATTTTGTTGACTAATTAAATAAATGTAACTTTTATTTGACAATTTAAAGTGAAATTGTATTTTTTGTTTAAAAGGTGAGGCAGTTGATAGGTCAAATTCATATTTCAAGATTAAGAATGTGAAAATTAAAAAAACTAATTAAATAACATGGTTTTAATTGGTAGTATCCAAAAAAAGGGACATTCTACTGGTAGGAAAACATTAGATTTTTAAAAATGATTTAATGTATTACTACTCATATTGTGTGCGTATTGTCCGCGACGGGGTGGTACAAGAATGATTCCCCGGTCTGAATAAAACGTGTAATATTAAAAAATATTTTATGCCTGAGGTGGGAAAATATGTTTACATGGAGGTTTAACATGTCTTTCATATTGTGGATTTCTTAAAAAAAATGTTTGCCCTTTATGAAAATTTTGAAAATTGCAAAGTGGAAATGGCACCCGTTTCATAGAATGACCCTAATAATTATATAAAAACAGTTGTAACTATTACCATCTCTTAGTTAACGACATAGTCACCATAGCCATAAGGCTAGCTTTTTCTATCTCTTACTTAGCGACATAGCTACATGAGCTATCGACAGTAGCTATGTGGGTACTTCTACCATCTCTTAGCAACATAGCTACATATGCTATGTTGCTATCGACAGTAGCTTACGCAGCTAACTTTTTCCATCTTGTACTCTTTATTTTTTCCTTAAAGATTGATCTTAAATCAATTTCAAATGGTGAAAGCGAACGGATGACGAACCTTTAAGTTTTAAGTTATGTTTATATTTCTACAAATCAGATATTATCACAGTGTTACACATCTACTCTAATAAGTTATTCTGCATGATAAGACACACTCAGACAAGAGAACCCCACAGTGAGATCACTCTCTGTCTGAGGGTGTTTTATTTTGAAGTTGAGAGCGGAAGTGCTGTGATAGCTTGTTGCATTCACTTGACCCCGGTGAGTTTAGGCTTCAGCTGCAGCTCGATGAGGAGCAGATGCTCCCGAGTGAGGACGGAGGAGGACCGTCAACACATCACCGACACGGTATTTCACCTTTAATTCATTTTATTTCACCGTCAGGTCACTTTATTAACCTTATAGTCACTTTATTAACCTTCACTGATCCTTTTCACACACTTTATTTAAACTTTACTGACTCGGTCTAGACTCTAGTGAAACAAACCTGCAGCTCTGAACTCCTGAAAATGTTTGATGTGAAGTCTGAACATTTTTTCATCAGATCTGAGCTGCTGCTCTACAGTCACACTCAGCTCTCATCACATCATTCATTTAATCACATATCTGAGGGTGAACATGTTTCTGTGTGTGCTTAAAGATCAAATCAAAGTTATAGTTTTATTCATCAGGAGCTGCAGTCTGTGTGTGTGTGTGTGTGTGTGTGTGTGTGTGTGTGTGTGTGTGTGTGTGTGTGTGTGTGTCTGTGTGTGTCTGTGTGTGTCTGCAGGGGGCGCTGCAGCAGCTCATCACTGTGATTTAATCAGTTTATTATTTAAAACACTGAAGAGCTGCAGACAAACTTTATTTAATCCTCATGTAACTGTCTCAGTTTGATCACAGTAAACCTGTAGTAACTGCTGACATCATGAAGGTTACACATTTACAAACTGTTAAGAGATCATTTAATCATTTCCCCTCGGGGATCAATAAAGTATTTCTGATTTTGATTCTGATAATCTGATCTGTGTGTTTGTATAAAGTGAAAAGGTTAATATTGTCAAGTTTTTGGTCAGAAAAAAAAGTCAGATTAACTTATGAGAAGCTAAAAGCAAAACAGAATCAGACTTTAAATTGTCCTTGTGAGTCCAGGACAGACGCAGACGTCCGAGCAGCTTCAGTCCTGATTAGAAAAAGAAAATTTAAAGGATTCTGTTTGTGGAGACTTTACATGTGTCTGAGATCAGTCACTCTTTCTGATCAATAATCGATAAATAGACACACAGAGAAACAGAAAAGTCAGATGTGCTCGATAACGTTTGTTCTCCGCTGCTGGTCTCATCTGTTTCTTTTCTTTACAACAAGTTTAATTTAACTTTGTACTTTTGTATTTAAAAAGCACACAGTCAGAATTAACATGAAATCCAACAAAATATGTTCAAGTGTATTCAAACACAAACATGTACATATAAAGAAGAAATATTTAAAAATGTATTACACTGTCATTCAGCTTTATTGCTACTGTTAATATGTGTGTAAAAAACTTCCTAAAATAATTTAAATTTGATAATGAAGAAAAATCCAAATGAAAAATGAGAAAACAAAGTTATAAAGTAAAATAATAATCTTCAGGTTTGATTTAACTAAAGTGACTTTTAAATAAAAAGGATCTGTGTTTGGAGCTGCTGCTGATTGATCACTCATTGATCAGGAATCAGACCTCAGTACTACGTCACATGGACGTGACACACGTGTGTGTGTGTGTGTGTGTGTGTGTGTGTGTGTGTGTGTAAATGCTCTGGCATCATTATTCAGTGTTTCCTGTGAATGAATGAGGAGCTGCAGCTCAAAGAGTGTAAATGAGTCGGGGGGGGGGGGGGGGGGGCGTTTGNTGGCATCATTATTCAGTGTTTCCTGTGAATGAATGAGGAGCTGCAGCTCAAAGAGTGTAAATGAGTCGGGGGGGGGGGGGGGGGGGGGTCGTCTGATGTCTGAGTGCATTTGCAAGTGTGTAAAACCACTCAGCGCCCCCCTCCCCCCCCGACTCATGGTCTTCCTCCTCTCAGCCTCATCACACTGATCAATCAGGATGATATTGATCAGAACAGACTCTGAGGAAGAGAGATCAACAGAGTACTGGAGTCATTGTGTGTGTGTGTGTGTGTGTGTGTGAGCGGGAGGGGGTGGAGTTTGTAACATCTGCTGTGACCTTTGACCTCTGTACCTGTGTGAGGTTTCTTGGCTCATTCATGTGTGTGTTTTCTGCAGAGCGAGCGACTCACACTGATTGAGGCTGAGCGTTGGCTGAGTGACGGCGGGAGACATGTCTGTCTCGACACAGCTGGGACTGTTGCTGTGGAAGAACTTCACCTACAGACGACGACAGACGGTCAGTCACTTATTCACCTTGTTCACTGCTTCACTTGTTCACTGCTTCACTTATTCATTTCTTCATGTCAGCATGAAGGAAGTCACAAGAGACTCCCTAAAAACGTGGTCCTGTGTCACAGTGTGTTGTGTGCCTGATGTGTTCTGCTGGAGTCGGCTCGTGTTGAGTCGTCTGGTCACTTTCTGGATACGCTAGAAAAACAGTCACCTAAAGAACTGTTTATTGACCTGATCTCTGTTTTAGCCCCAAAATCAAACCTACAGAAGACGTCACGCTGAACTGTGACTTCAAACTCAGATGATATTAATCATTATATTAATGTTTGTCGTCACTGATTGAGGGAGAAACCTTTTATTTGCCCTTGTTTCTGCTGACACAGCTGTGACCACGACTAACGTTAGTCTGCAGGTTTTTAACTGACTAATTCTCAAATTAATCATCATGTTGTGACACTGAAAAATATGAACAGCTAAGCAGAGCTGAAATATATCGACATGCAGATAGATTTTATGTCCAACAACAAAAGTCCTCTCAGACAGAGGGGTGTCTGTGCTGTGATATCAGTGTAACACCAGCAGACTGTTAGTGTCCATCTTTACAGCTGTGAGAGAGAAAATACAAATGATATTAAAATACATCAACAGCACATTCTGCATGGCGTCATTTTTGATTATCAGTCAGTCTAGTTTGTCTAATTTCCAAAGCTTGAAAGTTAAATCTTGTCCAAACTTTAACACTCAGTCCAATTTGATGAGACGCTCACTGAGCTCACCAAAGCGTTTACTGCTGCAAAACCACCGGAGGAATACCAAGTTTGAGGGAGTGCTGAGGTCAGGGGTCCGATTACATGTGGCTCTGGAGCCATGTGTGGCTCTTCAGCTCCTCTCCAGTGGCTCCCTGTGGCTTTTAACATTGCTGTTGCTGTAGAGTCAAATGAATTCTTACTTTCTCCAAATGTAAAAATGTGTCGACTTTACACTGATTAAAAAACACTTAAAACCTGCGTCATTCGTCACAGCCCAGTGTTTCCTCGACATTCTGCTGAGCCTCAGTAGTGGTGGCTCGTCTTGAGTCTCACTGGGCTGGCTGTGGATCCTAAACCCCAAAAAGTAAAAGTCTTGAAGGAAAACAGAGAATTTAGTAATTCCTGAAGAGCCTCTTAAACTCTGCAGTTAAAGTACCAAACAATAACGAGCAGCCTGCTGCAGAGTCACAATAAAACATATTGATGAATCCTCACGTGTTGATCGGCTCATTTATAATTAACAGGTTGTGTTATTTTCATTTAAAGGCTTAAACATGTTTCGTAGCACCAAAATATTTTTTGAATTATTCTTTTTGGATTAAAATGTCTCTTCTGATAATAATGGTTGCTGACCCCATCCTTAGGTCAAAGGTCACAGCTTCTTAATAACAGCTGAGTTTCTCTACTGATTTATAATCATTACACTTGTAATCATGATGGCCATGTTAACCCTGCTACACTGTGGTGAATAAATGAGACCTAATCTAACAATAATCCACGTTATAATTCATAATGTATGAACATGTGATTGACTTAATAAGTAATGTGATTACATCATGAACCCTGAATTTTCCCCTTCATTACCATCACCGTGCTAACGTTAGCATTAGCATAAGTAAGGAGATGTAGCCTTCCTGTCACCCTAACATTAACCACATCTCGTTTGATACTACATAGCTAGCTAATGGTTAACTTAGCAGTTTCATTGGGACTTTCACTTTCGGACCAAGGAGCAAAGAGAACGGTCGTGCACTGATGTACGGATGGTGGGAGAGTCATGTAGCTGGTGGAGGGCGGGTCACTTGCAGCTCCAGCTGCTGTTATATCCACTCAGAGGGTTGACTACACCGTTAACAACAAGCTTACAAAGCGTACGAGATAAAAAACACTCAGCAGCAACATTCAGCGTCCTCTGACCTGCTCCACAGACGGACTCTGTCTCTGTAGAGATGGTTTCATTCAGCTCAGGTCAGTCTGCAGCTGAAGGAGCCGCAGTGATGACATCAGCGCCTTTCTGAAAAGTTCAGAGGTTTTCCACTGGAATCAGTCGGTCCATTTATTCGTCAGATGACTGATATAAAATAAAATTTCAGCATAATGAAAACCTTTAATTCAAAGAGGAACTGTAATAATGAACAGAAGACGGGGCATGTTGAGGCGGTGTGTCTATTCAGGATCCTGGTGGCCTGAAGCGCTCAGAGCATTCGCACGAAGAAGCCGGAGCGCTTTGAAGAAAAGACACCGGGCGATGAAGACGCCCGAAGACGCCTGAAGATGCCTGAAGACGCCTGAAGACGCCTGAAGACGCCTGAAGATGCCTGAAGACGCCTGAAGATGCCTGAAGACGCTTGAAGACGCCTGAAGATGCCTGAAGACGCCTGAAGATGCCTGAAGATGCCTGAAGACGCCTGAAGATGCCTGAAGATGCCTGAAGATGCCTGAAGATGCCTGAAGAAGCCTGAAGATGCCTGAAGATGCCTGAAGACGCCTGAAGATGCCTGAAGACGCCTGAAGATGCCTGAAGACGCCGTGTCCTCACTGGAGACAATTTAAAAAAGACACTGAGACAAATAACGCCATGTGGACACGGTTTAATGTGAAGTGTTTCTGCTGCTCAGAGTCCTAAAACGCTCGATCGATGAGTCGTCATTTATTATGAATGACTTCTAATAATAAAGACATGAAGCTGCTGCAGAGTGTGTGTGTGTGTGTGTGTGTGTGTGTGTGTGTGTGTGTGTGTGTGTGTGTGTGTGGTTAATGGTTTCCTGTCTGTTGTTGCATCTTGCTGACTCGTTCAGTTGCTGGTGGAGATTGTGTGTGTTAATGGTGTGTGTGTGTGTGTTTTTGTATCCGTGTGTGTTGCTGATGGTTTCCTGTCACTTCCTGTCTCCCAGCTCCAGCTCCTGGTGGAGATCCTCTGGCCGCTCTTCATCTTCTTCATCCTCATCGCCGTGCGGCTCAACTACCCTCCGTACGAGCAGCATGAGTGTGAGTGTATAAACTTTATTCACACTTTGTATTGAACACAGAAACACTCAGCGTTTGAGTCTGAACAGAAATATGAATATAACAAGATGTAGTTCACACGGCCGTCAGCTGATCGTTCACCCAGTGGGACTGAAAGAGCGCCGTTCACACCTGAGAGTGTGAATCAGTTTTAAAAATGGCCGTCGTCTCAGAGACAGATGAAGAGACAAAACGTCCTTTGATTAAAGTGTGAACGACCGCAGCTCACCTGACGACACGCTCAGCAGGAGCTCCACAGGTCAGCTGTTTTACATCCAGTCTTTCACACACAAAACAATGTGATGAGGTTTTAAACGCAGACACAAAGCGGTCAGATTATTAGGAACCCCTCTGCATTAAACGTACTTGACTACAACACTGCTGTCCTCTGAAACACCAGACTGGAGTTATCATCACGACTCAGCAGAGGTTCTAATAAAAGTTTTACTTGAACAAAATACAAGTTAGATATTTTTGTTATACCTGTATTCAGCTAGGAAGTCCTTTGAGATTAAATCTCTTCTTTTAGGACGTGGCCAAGATAGCACGACATCACAAGGTTGCGGTCGGGGACAACAGATGCATTAAACAAAAGGCGGTTCTGACCAATCAGGAGCCTCGATACTCGTCCCCCTGCAGAGCAGTGATGGCTGTTATAGCTGATCGTTCTGGACTCACATCGTGTCCACTTACTTTTGGCCATGTACCATACTTTGTACCACAGAACAAAAGGCAGATGAATCCTTGTGTCCTCACACTTTTGGCTGAGTTGTTCCTCATGTTTGGTTTTGAAAAGGTGGGTGAGCAGTAGCCAGGTGCATGCTGGGAGTATGGGTGCAGGTAATGAGCTGATTATCAGCAGCATTGTGGGGACCCTTGTACCCGTGAGGACATCAGCGTTCAGATTGATCTGATTGATTCCTGATTATCTGCACTTATTGATGGGTCAGCTGGAGGAAGACTCCGTGCTGAGCGAAGCTGCTGAGTTATTTATCAGAGCAGTTTATGGCGCTTTATCTCAGAGCTGTAACGTTATTATCAAAGCTGTTGAAGGTCACCGAGCTGCGGTCAGGTCGATGGAGTCACTATAGAGTTACACAACCACGACCTGGATATCATCATCATTTTTCATCTTTTTTATGACACTCAGAGCTTTAATACAGCAGCAAACCTCTGTAGTCTCTGTAAAGACATGTCGAGTGATGTCGTCCTGAACAGACAATGAAGTCGCTGCCTGTGTGTGTGATGTAATCAGAGCCTCTCTGTGGTTGGTTGTGGTGAGACGACTCGGCTGTGGGTGCAGGTTAAGCCCCGTCTCCACCAAACCCTTTCAGTCCAGCACCTTTGGAACCAGCAGTAACCCTTCAGACATGGTACCTAGACCCTCGGTGTGTTCAGACAGTCCTCTTAAATGTGGGCGGGGTTGTTGTCACTCACTGCTCCGTCCAGCACTCGCTGTATTTCCTCATCAGCGGTGACACAGATGGAAGTCTGCACCTGGTTTATCGTCCACAGAACGAGGCTGCACGCCCACATTTTCAGAACAAAATAGAACAGGCTGCAGTGAGAGTCTCTCTCCATGGGATATTTAAAAATAGCAGCTTTGTGCATTTAGTCCTTCTCAGGCAAGCTCAGGGGTTTAGTGTTGCTGTAGCCCACAGGAAGTGAGGATTAGAATATATGACCTTCACATAATCCGCTCCAAATTAATCTATATTTTTAAAGTCATTACTAAAAGTGTGTGTCATATAAAAACTAAAGTGATGGTCAAAGTTGTCACAGTGAAATTTAAGGTGTGCTGATGGATTCACGTCATCAACTCATGCATTGAGTAACATTACAAGTTAACGTTCCACCTTAAAAGTTGAAGTGAATGTAGAGAAGTTCTGAATTTCCTTTAGAAGTGTTCACCTCAGCACAAATCTGCAGATTTACAAATTGGTAAAAAAAATTTGCTAAACTGTATTCAGAGTTTGTGACGACGGTGTTTTTATATATTTCATCATATTTTAGTAAAAAGCTCTGAGATTAGACACTGTATGATAAGAACAGGGCTGTACCTCAGAAACTACACGGAGCACCAAGAATTTGTTATCTGTGAACTCATAACATCAGAGATACGAACACACACATGCACTGTAAACAAAATGTCTCTTATGGACGACATGTGAGAACATGCCAGTGTTGACTCTCTGTAAAAGTGTTTTCATGTTAAAGTTGTACAGTCAGATACTTTAATGAAGTCTGTGCGCACCAGATTTCAAGATTTCAGATCAGGATACTCAACTTGTCCAGGGGCCGCTGGTGCAAAGTGACAGGAGGTCAGGGGCCAGTCAGTGGCCCCGCACATGTACACAGAGGTGTTTCTAGGATTTGAAGACATTAGCCCAGACGTCTGTCAGGTGATGCAGGGAGTTATGAGGCGTTCTCTGCTCTCTGGCATCTGAAGCTGTTTCTCATCGCTGTGCGGTAACTGAGAGTCTCGAGTTATTTCAACGAGGGGAAGCGGTTTTAAATGTGGCTGCAGGAGGATGACGCAGTTGCCACCCACATGAACATGCACAGATTTTGCTGTGACACAGAGTTCACCGTGTTGAACCTCTGGCGTTCAGCCGCCTGGCTTTGGACAAACAGAAGAGGGCGGGCATCATGGAAGCAGAAAGGCAACAAGATGATAATGTTGGTGTCTGAACACAGAGTCGTACAACACAGTGCTTGAGTCTTATAGGACGATCAGAAGACAAACTGGGCCTGTGATCACATTTCCACCAAACTTCAGGTGGTAAATTGTCCAAATATTAAATCTTTGGTCGTATCAGTGATTTCTGTCGTCTTGCTGCAGTATGACGGTGTTTACATGGCGCCAAGCCGGCTTACACTTCTGTCAGTGACGTTCACAGACGCACCCGCCGCCATCACAACCTTGGACGCTTTGCTTTTTGGGGAACACTCTTGTGGGGAGACAGCTGTTGAGGTGGTTACAGGAGTGAATCAGTTAATTTTCCCTGTGAATTAAAGATGGGTTGAGGGGCCACGCCCAGATTTGGCCCAGGGGCCGCACAGCTTTAGACCAATCAGAACAGATGTTGTGGTATTTTTCCTCGTCATACTAAAAAGATTCTTTGGCCACAAGTAAGAGATGACACATTTCTAATTGGACTGTATGATGAATGGCTGACGATGTCGACTTGTTTAACAAAGACGTGATGAAACACTGAAATACGGCGCTCAGGGACCCTTTGAGACCAGCTGCACTTTGAAACTGTCATTATTCTGTGTTCAGTTCAGTTTGTTCAATAAGAGACTGTTGGAAATAAATTCCTTTCATCTCATCAGGACAGTTTGATATCTGTACATGGAGAGTAATATTGTTATCAAGATATTCCGCAGCTTCATCACATATTTCCTCCCCATCATGTCGCTGTAATTTCCACCCTGACCCCAAGCTGTTAAAAACTGAGACAGAAAACGTTAAATAAAATCAAACAATCAAAAACAACCCAAAGAATGTAACTGCTAAAAAGAAGTATAAAGTTCACATAGTTCATGGCTGCAGATAATGATCAGTAGCTGCAGATGAAATAAAGGAGCTTCAGGCGGTGTTTTTTTTCCTGGAGGAACAGAACCTGACGGACCGGAAACACAGAGTTCCAGATTGTTCCAGCTCCTCTGGATCCGTTCAGCGGTCAGGACTCAAACTGAGAGCTCACGCAGGAAGCCGCTCGTCTTCCTGTTTCTCTGAGAAAGCAGAAGCTCTCACAGAGCTTTCAGTTCTTCAGCAGAATATTTGTGCAGTGATTCAGCAGCGTGTGAGCTCAGACGTGTTGAAACCTGTCGCTCCGCTGCAGCTCCGAGAGAAAAGTTCACTTCAGACGCTGAGATCAGGTTTTACTCCTGAGCTCCGAGTCTCAAAGTTCAGACTGAAAAAAGACAGATTTAATCTGAAGGCTGTCTTCATGTCTTCATGTGTTCATGTGTTCACGGGAGAGACCTTTGATATGATTTATAGATAAGAAACATTCAAACTATTCATGTTTTTAATTCACTCTTTTCTTTGGTAAATAACTTTTTATTAACAAACTGAACAGAAATTTAAACACTTTTGTTCCCATTTTTCACTGGTTTGAGACAAAGGTTTGAGATTTTTTTATTTACTCAGTAGATTTATTTCTTTTTTAAAATCAGTGACAGTGAGCTCCTCTCCTCCTGCACAATGATGCATCCTCCTGACAGGTGTGTGTGATGTCATCAGACGTCACATTTCACTGTGACCATCCAACACACACCTGTGTAGTTATGATGCTGTTTAATCACACACACCTGGCAGGAGGAGGGATCATCTTGGAGAAGGAGAAGAGCTCACCAACATGATTAAATTTGTCACCAAAATTTAAGGGAAATACATGTATTGAGTGCATAAAGTCTTAGAGCCTGTTTACACCTGTATGAACCTGCACTTTGGTGATCTGAACACCCAAGCAGCTCAAACATCAGTCCACATCAGTCTGCATCAGTCTGCATCAGTCTGCATCCAGTTTGAGAGAGAATGAATAAGTTAGAGATTTATAAAGAGGTATCCACCATAAAGGTCACACTGGCCTCCATGCTGCTGTCCACTGTTTACTCACCTGTTTTCCAGCCTGTCTGTGACGTTGAACGTGACGTACCCAAAAAAAAACGGCCAACAAATTTAGTGCAGTTTCTCATGTTTAAAAAACCTGTGTTTACGCACTAATTTAGGTGGAAAGGGAATATCGTACATCTCCAACTCACACTTGATCTTAGATTTCGTTCCTGCCTGCATCACTTACAGTAGAAGGTCAAAGGGTGTCACACACAGATATTATGTCCACTCTGACGCTCGCGCTTCACGAGCATGCTCGCTGTCACATTAGCGGTTATGTCGGGTGAACGGTCATGCATCACATGATTTAGTTTAGTTTTAGAGCGTTGGTGTGCTGACACCAGAAAACCACCACGTCTGCCACTGATGACGTCACACTAGTGTACACAGAAAACAAAAGAGGTTGAATGCGTCCGTCCTCAGTAAGTGGTTTGAGTGATGTGATCACAGTCACAATCTTGGTGGTCGTTTACATGTTTATTTATCACTTGTGATCGAATCACCTGAGAGACACGTTACTATCAGCTGAGAACAGGCTCGAAGATCTGAAACTCAGACCTGTTGAAATGGAGCGCAAACAAAGAATTACATTAAAGAAACTGACTGTAAAGGTTGGTTATCATTCATTGTGATTAACTCAAACGATCTGCCAACCACCATCATGACTGACTGATAAATGATAAAGTGAACTTCATAAAACAGTGAAAACATCTTCAGATGACTGCGAGATAAAAACGTGACACACGGACGAGATGCACTGATGAACGACTGATAATGAATCAGTGATTAAAACCGTTTTCTGCTGGTGTAATAACAGATGTAATAACTCATCAGCAGAGTGTTGGTGTGATAAGAGCAGCAGTGAAACATCAGCGGTGAGAGTGAACTGACCCCTGAAGTGAATCTGCCTCTTATCTAATCTGCTGCGATTAAAAAGAGGCCAGTTGGCAGTCTTAAAGGTTCCTCAGTGTCTCTGATAGCAGCGTCTCTTCACTCCGCTGCAGCCTGTCGGGGGGGTAAAGGTCGCAGCGCCTGCCTCCACCCTCCGCACTGCTGATGCTGCTGCTGCTGCAGGTGATAATAAACCAATCACAGGTTATCTACCTGCAGAGTGTCCAGGTGAACTGATGGACACTTTGTTCCAACGCAGCAGGAAGATAAAACTTCTAAATGTGAGGAGCAGCACGTGTGTCTTCACCAACACCATCGCACGTGGTTATGTACACGCTTAAATCACACGTGGTTATCGTAAGTGCTATATCGTAGGCAACTGGACTTGCTTGCGTCCAGTTGCCTACGATATAGCACTTACGATAACCACGACCTGGATGACTGAGAATCTTCACCAACACACGTGGTTATACAGTGTTGAATTACAGATCTTTATTTACAGATGTTAACATTTATTTCTATAATCACGAGGTGTGTAGTCGGAGGATTTCAGACAAACAGCATCACGTGTTTGTGATTTTAAACGTGTATCTGAGCAGTATTCAAAAACTCCATCTCCCATGATCCTCAGCTGCTGCTGGGAGCTGTAGGCATTTAAAAACCATGACGTGCTCAGATACTGAATGTGTTTCTGTCGTGTTGTTGATTCCTTTACTAAAACAGTCACTTCCTGTTTTGTTTCCTGTCTGCAGGTCATTTTCCAAACAAAGCGATGCCGTCGGCCGGCACGCTGCCCTGGCTTCAGGGGATCCTCTGCAATGCCAACAACCCGTGCTTCAGGAGCCCGACGCCGGGCGAGTCTCCGGGCGTCGTAGGCAACTTCAACGACTCCATGTAAGAACACATGTCAGAGACTTTTATTCTGAAACAGTGTCTCATCTTTTATTTAGAAATTTACCTCTCTGGAAATAAGTTAAACAAAATCTGGAAAAATCAGTGACACTACAAACACTTACAGAGCACAGACGTGTCTCCTGCTCTCTGTCTATTTTTCATATTTTGTTTTCAGTTTCCTCCAGTGTTTCTGTCTGCAGCTTAATTACACACATATTTATCTAAATGTGACAGTTTGAAACAGCTCTGGTTCACTCATCATGCTCTCATTACTGTGTACTGTATATATGTGTGTTTATATTCATGCAGTATAATTTATATATAAGCCACTGGATTTTGGGTTTTCTAGTGATTTTTGAACAGCTAAGGAGCATTTTTGGCACACCTGATCTTAACATTGAAAACAAAATGTGACCTTTTGAAACAACAGTTACTCGACGCAGTGATGCTGTTTTTAGAGAGTATTTTACAGAGGCTTCAAATGCGGCTCAGCCAATCACAATCAAGAACCAGAACTATCAGTCTTAAAACGGATATTTAACCACAAACTCTCTGATTCTGTGTTTCAGAATTTCTCGCCTGTTTTCGGACGCCAAGAAGATCCTCCTGTACAGTCAGAACGATAAAAACCTGGAGGGGTTCAAGGAACTCTCTCAGGCCCTGCACGTGCTGCAGGAGAGCCGATCAGGTAGGAACCAGGACCACTTAGAACCAGAATCAACCAGGACCAGAACCTGTCCTACATCAGGCTCAGAAAATTCAAGATAAAGTTGTGACTCCATTAAGTTTATTTTGACTGCAGTTAAACTCACAGTTAGACGTGTACAGAGGCCCATGAGGGTCATATGGAAGGAAAACAGTTTAACAAACAGATGAATATTAACTCTTCATGTCCTGCTGAAGATGTAAACTGTGCAGAGGGAGATTCAGGGGCAGGTTACACAAAACACCTTAAGTTTTTTCCTTAAATATGACATTTAAGGCTTAATTTATCCTTAGCTGAGAGACTTACACAGCTGCACAGAATCCCTTTAAAGGTTTCCTTAATTAAGGAAAAACTCATTCACTGCATTAAAAGAGGTTTTACAGCGGTGGAAGTTTCCATGGAGACGGTTTGTTTCACTGGACTCACGCTGTGGCGCCTGTTATCGTCGTCTCATAGTTTGATAGTGAAAAAATATCAGAAGAAAAGAAGACAAGAAAACCAAACTGGTCAGAGGAGGAGAGATTAAACTTCTGGAGGAATACAATCAGAGAAAGAACAAACGACAAAGTAAATCTGATCCTTAAATACAGGAAACAGAAAACGACCGTGATGAAAATGAATTCAGTCAAATCTAAAGTGTAAAATCAGAAGTGTCTCCGTCAGGTTCTCCTGCTCTCAGAACACTCTGCTCATTCAGCACCATAAACTCAGTCATGTTGCAGTTAAGATAGATCAGAGGTCCCTTAAGGTTTTTTTCTTTTTGCTTTGGTTGCTAAGGTCTTTTGTGCAACACTTGTTAAGTATAAGACAGAAACTAGCAGAAAACCAAAAATACTTAACTGCATTATGAGGAAACCTTAACTAGGACTTTAAGGAAATTCTTAACTTAAGGTGTTTCTGCAGCTTTTAATAGACTCCAAAAACAGTCTGTGTGTACATTAATGTTTATGTTCTACCATCTGAAGACATTATTACTGACAGTGTGATGACAGGATCATTACTGCAGCAGGTCTGAAACAAACAGGAAATAAAGACGAGATGAAATGAACACAACAGAGAAGCTGATTAAAGGGGGATTTTGCAAGAAACTAACTTAGTTTAAGGGACAGGTCGGATCTTTTGACGTGGGGTTGTGTGAGGTTTTTAGGCTTCTCCAAGCTGGAGGGTGCTGACTGACGTCTACTGTAGGAAACACACTGACTGTGGATAAACACCTCACACAACTGCACTGTAAAGATTATCATTTATCCCTGAAATAATACTCTTAAATTCTTGAGGTGAAACGTGATCATTTGTCATTATTGTTCGTTTTTTGTTCATTACAAACGTAACCATTAAAATAAGAGAGGAACACATAATCAAATGTGTTGAAGTCGTTGAGGTTCTCTTCAGTCAGGACGTTGAATCTTTTCTGCTGCAGTTTGAGCTCCTCAGATTTTCGGTTGTCCTCGTTCTCATGGCGGATTCTTCAGCCTCATTGAACACAAAGAATTTTCCTCCTTTGTGTGTTAATTTGCAGTTTTCTCTCTCTGTGGGGGGCGTTCCTTTCCTCTACCTGCTCCGACCTGCCGCCCCTCCTCCTCCTCCTCCTCCTCCTCCTCCTCCTCCTCCTCCTCCCTCTGATGAAGCTTAATTTCCTTTAATCACGCTGCGATGTGAGCGGGGGCGGGGAGGCGAGCTGCAGCAGGTTTACCTGGTGAAACCTTCTCAGGTGATCTCACTTGGTCAGAGTTCAGTGAAGCCCCGAGCTGCTGCTGCAGAGGAAACACCAGAGTTCAGACCAGAACCAGAGACCTTAGAGCAGAACCAGAGACATTAGAGCAGAACCAGAGACGTTAGAGCAGAACCAGAGACCTTAGTGCAGAACCAGAGACCTTAGAGCAGAAAAAGAGACGTTAGAGCAGAACCAGAGACATTAGAGCAGAACCAGAGACCTTAGAGCAGAACCAGAGACCTTAGTGCAGAACCAGAGACCTTAGAGCAGAAAAAGAGACGTTAGAGCAGAACCAGAGACGTTAGAGCAGAACCAGAGACGTTAGAGCAGAACCAGACCTCAGCAGGTGACGGACGCTCAGCGTGTCGTCTCGCTTCACGTCGAGTCTTCACGCTGAGCGTCAGAGTTCAGACAAGTCTCTGTGGATGAAAACAGAGTTTGTTCAGCTGCAGTTTGTCCCACATTCACAGGGTCACAACTTATTAAGGTCTCCTCGTGGAAAAAGTTCATTTGTTCTGTCGGAGGAGTCCTGACCTGTCAATACACGACTGTTCAAACATCCCTCTGAGCAACAGCTGAATGAGAACAGGAGAAATCAGACACTGAAGCTGAGCTGAGTGTGTCGAGATAGAAACAGACACATGTTCCTGTCCAGTGTGACAGTTTGTCCCTCCAGGACGTCACAGCGTCTCTCAGGACTAAAGTGTCTGCATCACAGCAGCTTTTTACAAAAATAACGATGCTTGAGATATTTAGAGGTGTTTTTAGCTATGAAACTGTGAGCAGGTGAAATTTGCAAAAATAGTCATTTTTTAAATTAATTCTTAAAGAATGGAGGCGACTTGTTGTGGTCAGAGTAACCTGAAGATTTATAGTAAACTAATGTTACAGCACAGGGTCTGATTGCTTTGTGTCATCGACACATTTCAGTCGTTCTGAAGATGCTTCTTTGTGGTTGAAAAGTTTCTGTCAGTGAACGTCGTCTGTGTTTCACCACAATGGTGATGAAGAGTTAAACCCTGTTTTAGTGCAGAACATCTGTGGCTTGTCTTCACAGTCTTTAGCAGTTATCTTTGTTGGTAAATGTGAGACGTTTGTGCCGCACACGTCTGCGTCTTCACAACCAGAAACAAGCGGTGAGTTTGGGAACATGAAGAAAGGTCTGCACACTGTGGTTCCTGTGATGTTTGGAGCTGATGCTCCTGATGGATGTTGTTATCCTATTTTTTTAGAGACACATCTTCCTCTTCTTCATCATCATCCTCACTATCACTATCTGACCTGCTGACAGTAGCTGAGTCATGAGATGATTCTGTGCGTCCCGTTCCTCTGTCTCCTCTCAGCTGTGTCCCGCCGCCACATTTTCTCCACTGATTCAAACGTCTCTAAAGAATCTGACGGAGGTAAAAAACACAGGAAATTGAACCTGTTCTGAAACTTTTATTGACGGGAGAAAGTGTCAGACTCTGTGTGCAACGGCCTTCACACACTGGTGTATATCTAGTGTACATTTATAACATGCATTTGTTTATATTGGTTATAATGTAATTTGCTGTTTGTGTGACTATCATGTGACCAGAGCACATGTATCTAAAGATGGCGTCTTTATCTTAACAGCTCAGTCTGAAGAAGAGCGTCGGCTCCAAACTTCACCTGACGATGTGCAAATAAATCACAGTTGAGGGAGCGACAGTGTGCAGACCTGTTTCAGGTTTTTTGTTGTCGTCCTGCACCCTAAACAGTTTTTGGATGTTTGTGGTTGCCATGCTTTTTTATGAATGTTGAAACTAAAAGGAAACATTAAAGATTGGTCAAATTGCAGAAAAGTTGTGGTGATTGGAGGAAGTAGTGAAGTTGAGCAGAACTGACAAGGATTGGTTGAATTTTGGTTCAGTGTTGCGATGGCAGCTTCCTGGATGGTGGAGCGGATGAACAAGCTGGAGTTAAGTTCAGCAAAACTCCTCTTCAGACGTCACAGTAGAAACAGAAGGTTAATGGAGGGTCAGCACTGAATCAGCTGAATCAGTTTAAACCTCTTCAGTCAAACCACCGAGTCGACTGCAGACAGCCTGACAACAAATATTTGATATTTAGAGCCCAGTCGCTCTGTTGCTGTTCAGTGATGATCGAAGGTCACCCAGTTCTCTGTCGTGTCCTGAGACACTCTGGAGACGTCGACTCATCGACTCAACATCAATAAAACATCCGTCTGAATGATTCTGTTTTTATCTGTGTTCAAAAGACAGACGTCGATGTAACAGCTGATTATAAACTCAGACGGTCTCACTGTGACCAAACAGAATGATTTCAGTGACTGTGTGGAAGCAGAGGAGAACATGTGTGTAGTTTAGTCCCGGGCAGGACGGAGCTGACAGCTGATTGGCCGAGAGTCTCCTGGAGTTTAATGAGAAGTAAATTCTCTGAGGAGTTCAGTGATCGAAGCCGACGTGTTGCTCTGTTGGAGCTCTCAGAGGAAACTGTTGCTTATTTGACCAATCACATCAGTCAGAGCTGCTGATGTCAGACAGCTGACCCGTCACTAACACTGTTAGTCTGCTGGGATTGTCCCTGAGAGGCCTCCGTACCTCCAGTCTGTGCTCCAGTCAGTCAGTCTGCACGCTAGTTAATAATTCAGTGATTGCAGTTAATGCGTTTGATAAATATCATTTAATGAAAGACTGTAAGCACAGTTACTGTGAGGAACCAAAGAGACTCTGCAGGTTAAACCTTAAAGTTTAAAGACTTTTATTTTTGCTTCCATTTTTCACTGGTTTGAAATAAAGAACTCAAAAGAAATTCTTCTCTTCTAAAATCCGTGTCAGTGAGCTCTTCTCCTCCAAGATGATCCATCCACCTGACAGGTGCATCATTGCTACACAGGTGTGTGTAGGATGGTCACAGTAAAATGTGAAGTCTGATCACAGTGACACAGATGGAGGACACACATCCAGCGTCTTCACCTGTGAGACCGTCTGAGACCAACAGCTGATGCAACAACTGGTTTGAACAACAAGGATTTCTGCACAAACCGTCAGAGTGAAGCTCGTCTGCAGCAGGAACAAACTTCAGTGGGCACCTGCTGGATGCTTTAGTGGCGTTTGCGACTTTGGGGAAGTGTTCCATCACAGATGAATCCTGGTTTACAGTGTGCTGGCCAGATGGCAGACGGCGTTCATGGCGTCATACGTGCAAGTCGTTTGCTAATGTCAGCGTTGTCAACAGAGTGTCCCATGGTGGAGGTGGCGTTATGGTACGGCTCTGGAATAGAGGTGCATTATATTGATGTCACAGAGGTACAGTGACCAGATCCTGAGACTCTTCGTCGTGCCGTCCATCCACTATCATGACGCCATGTCGCAGCCTGATGATGCACCACGAGGCTCCATGTCACAGGAAGCTGAAACATGCTAGTTGTTTCTCGGCCTGCAGACTCAGCAGACGTCACTCACTGAGCACGTCTGTGACGCTCTGGATCGGCGTGTCCAACAGCGTGTTCCACTTCCTGCCAACATCCAGCAGCTTCACACAGCCTGATGGACTCTGTGTGACGGAGACGTGGCGCCCTGTGTGATGTCACAGCAGATACTGACTGATTCAGAGCCTTTCTGTAGAGCTGCTGCTGTCACGTCCTGATAAATGTCTTCACAAGATCAGACGTCACGTTTTACTGAGACCGTCCGACACACACCTGTGTGACATCACACACACCTGTCAGGAGGATGGATCATCTCACTGACACCGATTTTAAAACAGACAAATATCTGTTGAGTCTCAACTCTTTGACTCAAATCAGTAAAAAAGGAAGCAAAAACAAACATGTTTACATTTCTGTTCAACGCCTTGAATTGATGTTTTGTTTGATTTAAACACATGAAACTGAGCGTGTTGACTGACGAACACTTTGTCTCAAGTTGCCTGTTTAAACCTGCAGAGGAAGAAGAAAAGACCTGCGGGGGCGATGAGGAGGGGACGGGGACGGAGGGGGGTTTGTCCAAATGAAATGTAAACAGCCGACATGATGCAGGTTTCTTCCTCTGAGCTCCACCTGAGTGGAAAGTTTGTCCTGCAGACGTGTGACAACACGCAGCTGACGTCTGTTTGTAAAACTTAAACAGAAGCTCTTTACACTGAGATCCTGCTGTAGAGACGCCACGAGGAACATCCATCACACTGCTCAGTGTGGGATTACAGAGAGCATGCAGGCGTTCCAGAATCCAAAGAGGCGTGGCCTGTAACACAACAGCGTCAGCCTCTAGTGTGACATATAACATACGTGTCAGCAGCTCTTTATAAACAATAACAATGACATAACATGTCAATAACAATCATTTAGCGTCCCTGTTATATGGCGGCTGATCTCATCCTCTGCTCGGAGGGTAAGGAGCTCCTGGACCTCACTGTTTGAGTTAGCCGCTAACTGCTAACAGCTGCTTTTTAAATCTCCCAGCTGTTTGCAGCACATATACATGTTGTCAAAACGTCACGCTCGTCCTGTCAGCTGTCTGTTTGACACAGACGTCAATTCAGTTCTGTTTCTACGTCCACTGTCGGCGTCACGGTGAGACAACTCTGTCGTCCTGTTCCATGATCGTACCTCTTATACAGAACGGTGAGGCGCCATAATGGCGTCACATTTCCACCTTGAGCGAGCAGCGTAAAGGTGAAAAACTTCACTTGCTCATTTATAGATAGATTCGCTTCCAGGATGCCAAATAAGGTCATCACTTCCTCTGACAGTCCCATAGCGTCAGGTGTGTCTCACGTGTAGCCACAGGTAGGAGGAGAAGCAGGAGGTGAAAGAGGAGCAGGAGGGGGAGTAGTAGTAGGAGAAGCAGGGTGAGGAGGAGGAGGAGGAGGAGGAGGGTGAGGAGGGGGAGGAAGCATCAGGTTTCTGATGTTCTTTGTGTTTTTTGTTTTTCAGGATTCAAGTTGAGGCATTTCCTGCAGGATAACGAGACCCTGTCTACGTTCCTGCAGAGGGACGCCTCACTCTCTGAACACGCCGTCCAACAGATTAAAGATGCCGACGTCAACCTGGAGAAGGTGAGGATACCTTCTGCACGTGCTCAGTGTGAGCACAGAGTCAACATGAGGAAAGCTTGATGCTTCGTGACGACATGAAACAGAAACACTGAGAACATTTAACAGACGTCAGGACGTGAACTCAGACTTCAGAAAAGTTAAACTGAACTTTTATTTTCTAATAATAACTAATGTGACCTTTGACCCTCCTGTCTTGTCGTCTGTTTCAGGTCCTCTTGAAAGGTTTTGGGGTCCACCTGAGGGACATGTGTCCCAGGAAGGCGGGGAGGTGGAGCGTGGAGGACTTTGTGACAATCTCAGACCAACAGGTGCTGACACAGGTACAGGATGTCATCTGTCAGGCCACGCCCACCTGGCTGAACCACGCTGAGGAGCACTTCCTGAACAACCTGGACTTCCTGAAACCCATCAAGGTAAGAACTCACCTGCTGACGGGCCTCAGGTCACATGACAGAGCTCTGATTGGTGGAGACGTCTGTAAACACAAACAACTCAAGGTCCTCTTACTGGCTTCTTCCTGAGCTTTCAGCTGTTTCTGAGTCAGAGTCTGATTCTACTGAAATGTTTTTACTTTCACACATGAAATATTATTATAGAAATTAGAATCATCATAAGATAAACAGGGTCATGGATCTTCCTCCAGTCAGNCCCCCCCCCCCCCCCCCCCCCCTAAATACAGAACAGTCCCTAAATGAAGGAGATGTGTGTGTGTGTGTGTGTGTGTGTGTGTGTGTGTGTGTAACATTTAAACAAACACTTCAGATACGTTGGAACATCAGTAGTTCTTTTACGTCGTACTTTTTAATTGTATTTGTTGTGTTTAATCTGTTTCTGTAAAAAAACCTGAGCAGTTGTTTCTGTAAAACATTTTCACCTGGTGACACAGTGAAGGTGTGTTAGGTGTGTACTTGGAGTGTGTGTTTTCAGTGTGTGTAGGAGTTGGAGGCGTGTCCCGGCCTGTCTCTCTCTACAGTCTCAGTTTTCGTAGCCCGGAGAAATGTTCTTCTGTCAGGAGGCGTTCAGGGTTTGAAAGCGAGCTGCACGTCAGCGAGGCGTCGTTTCTTTTGTCCGCTGAAATCTACGAGCTGCTGACTGACTGTGTGAAACCAACTCAAACTGTCCTCTGGGTCTCTGTCTCGACTCGGCGTTCCCACGGCAACAGAGAGGGAAATCCTTAAAATCCTCCAGTGGGAGAAAATCCTGCAGTTTGTAGTTTCAGTGAAGTTAAAGGAGGATCAGGTTCAAATGTTCCCAATGTGCCGAGTTTAACCAGCGGTGGAGCCACAGAACAGACTTCAGTTATTATCTGAGTAAAGTGTCTGATAGTTACTGTCCTGAAGAAACAAAAGTTATTTTATGACATTAAATGTAATTAAAAGTAAAAGTAAGTAAATGCTGTTAATAAAAATAATCAGTCAGAATTCTGAAGATTATAAAGTTTATTTCCTCTGAACACGTTCAACACCTTAAAATATGGAGCGCACGAGTCACCTGAAGAAACAACAGGTCTTTTCTCTACTTTAAGGATTCAAAGAACAAAATCCTTTTTTCCTTCCCTCCCATTCCTCCATTCATCGGTCCCTCCCTCCTTCCCTCCTTCCCTCCTTCCCTCCTCCCTCTCTCCTTTCCCCCTATTTTATAGGAAGTCACTGACATTTTTATGGTTAATGTGTCAGAGTAAAAGTGAAAGTTAACAGAAAAATATAAACTCAGGTAAAGTACAGAAAATAAAATTCTCAAGCACCATAACAAAGTGTTATTACTTTATTATATTACACCACTCAGAGTAACTGCTGACCGGTAATGATTTATAATATAATATAATATAATATAATTCTACAGTACAATCAGGACTGAACACAAAGTCGTTCACAAACATTAAATCATTTGAATGAATTAAAATAAACTTATGTATGATACAAAACTTACTGAGTACATTCACTCAGGTATTGTGTTTAAATACAAGTTTAAGATACTTTTTCTTGAGTATTTCTATTTTCTGCGACTTTATACTTTAACTCTGAGGCACTGATTTATCAGCTGAACATCGGCCGATATTCTCCTTCTCTCAGTGAATAAGGTGACATCACTGATGGAGGTGTACAATGTTTTCTGTGTCTCAGAATAAAAAGCAGGAACCAAAACTGACGTCATCCCATCGTCCCAGGGACTTTAGAAAACATGTTTAAGACAATCAGAAATCTTCCCTGAGACGTCGTTAACTCACTGTCGATGCATCAGGAGTGCAAAATATTGTTTCCAGGATAATGAAATGTTTGGGACGACAAATCTGTGTTCAGGTCTGCAGCAGGAGAGACAGCGTCGTGTCATGACAGGATTCATCTTTTAAAATAGTTATTTTTTGTAGAGTAGATTTTGTTGTTTCCCTGCCATAAAAGAGGGAATAAATAACAACAAAAACAAAATAAAGAATCGTATAAACACATCAGTATTGGCCCAGAATTTTAAAATCAATGTGTCCCTACTTTGCACTGCACATTTATCTGACAGATTTATTTGCTTCACAGATTCAGAGTGTTGATACAAAACATAATCAATAATCAATGATGGTGTGTTGTTAGTGATGAAGCTACCCAGCAGGATACAGAGTGGTTAAAATGAGCTCCTTCTTCACAAGCTGCAACATTAAACTGATCAGCACAGTAATGCATCAGTTATTGTGATGTAATAATTAAGTTTTTTACTTTTGACACTTTGATGTTTTGTCTTTTGTTCTTTAACTGAAGTGAGATCATGACACAGGACGTACACAGAGTATTTCTGCTTTTAACTTTCTGTTGGACTCCAGTTATGAGACGTCACATAGTGCAGTCAGGAAATATAAAACATGATGTACAGACGTTGCTCAGATGAGCTGTAATCACGTTCACTTCATCAGGATCAAATGTTTAATCAAGTCTTTGTCAGAGAAATTAAAAATACTTTAAAAATGAAAATAATCTGACTGTGAAATAAAGTGTCTGTTTAATGTTGTAGTTCAGTGAATCTTTCACACTGAGGCTGGAAACTAAAAATGTGTCTTTGTGTCTCTCAGAGGGACGTGAGGTCCGACCCTGAGGCCGTCAAACTGGTTGCCATGGCGACCAACAACCTCCTGGACAGCCTGAGTTCACTGGCAGTGGAGGTAAGAAACACACCTTGTCCCCTCTGTGAGGACAGACGTGTCCTGTCTCCAGCAGCAGACTGGGTTCAGTGGGTTTACTTGGCAGGTCCGAGTGTCTCTCAGAGTCTTTGTGTCCAGATAAAAGAGACAGATGAGCTGCAGCTGAACAAAGACTCACAGCAGGTTTTCACTTCACAGTCTGAACAAACAACAAACACTCTGCGTCTCGCTCAGTGTCCTGCTCAGTGTCCCGTTCAGCGTCTCGCTGTCCCGCTCAGCGTCTCACTCAGTGTCCCGCTGAGACGCTGAGGACTGCAGGTGGCTGCTTAGAGCTGATAGCGGCCATGTTGGAGGTCACAGCAACACTGAGGAGACTCGTCATGCTGAACTACAGTTAGTTCAAGCTAAACCTCAGGTCCTGCAGCTCAACTATTTATAGCTAGTATTTATGTGTGTGTGTTATGTGTGTATATATGTACATAAACACTTGATACATACATACCATATCATTATATATGTGTGTGTGTGTGTGTGGTGTATAGATGAATGGATATATAAAGATATAATTTACACACACATAAATGATCAGCTGAAACATTAAACCACAGATGGCTGAAGTGAAAAACACTAATATTGATCATGTTGTCAGCAGTGTAGAGAATAAAGAGTAAAGTTCAGGCAGAGTGACCCAGTTTGTTCTTTCACCCCGAGGTTATCATGCACACACACACACACACACACACACACACACACACACACACACACACACACACACTTTGGGCTAAATTGAAAACATGTGACTGCTGTGTTTTGTTTGGTTTATGTAGATGCTGAGTCAGGAACAGGGTGTGTGTGTGTGTGTGTGTGTGTATGTTATATAAGTTCAAAGGCCTTTAATTTACAGGGTGCAGTAACAAACAGTCATATTGGTCCTTAAACCCAAACAGTTTTTCTTTCTTGTCTTTATGAGCTTTATTGTGAAATTCTTGTTAAAGAGGAAGTGACTGTGACATCTCAGACCTTGTTTGTCCCACTGAACTGAGTCTCAGGTCAACATGTCAAGTACGAGCTTTTCACATAAACACAGGAACGTAAACACTTTTCATATGATCAGTAATGTTCAATAACACACTGGTAACTGGAGGATGGAGCGCAGAGTGTTCCTGTTTGTTACCTTCATGCAGACTTTGCACATATTTTGGATTTAATAAGTTAATAATTATCATTGTGTGAAACTTTGCACACCGTCACTCTGAGACTGGGTGTAGTTACTGTGATGCCCTCCACCCATCACAGTCAGCATGTATGTCCTAAACACTTCAGCACAGTGATGTCACACTGATGGGAAAACTACACGGTATGCTCCTTTAAATAAATCACCTTTCCCTCTGATATGTGACAGTTTCACTTCTGCTGAAGTTTCAGTGTCGACCTACAGTAACCTCAGCCTCTTCCTCTTCCTCCTGAAGCTGACTCATCAGTCTGTGTGAACCTGCACAACCCGTCACTTTTACCCTACTTTGACTTACTGGATATCAGAGGAGCAAAAATACTGAGGTCCCTTACTGCAGGAAAAACACACTGTGGACACCCTGTGGACACCCTGTGGACACCCTGTGGACCAGGAGTCCTGCAGTCAGAAAGTGTCATCAGTTAAATGCAGTTAAAGTTTGGATCATATGACTTGATGGAAAGTCCCCAAATCTGTTAGGACGTTTTACTGTAAAGATAAATGTGGTAATATTTATTAACTACCTCTTTAATGCAGTGTTACTGGTGACAGTGATACACACAGTGATACACACAGAACACACACAGTGATACACACAGAACACACACAGTGATACACACAGTGATACACACACACAGAACACACACAGTGATACACACAGTGATACACACAGAACACACACAGTGATACACACAGTACACACACGTGTCTGCTGTTGTATGAAAAACATCCTCTTACAGTTTCAGTTATTCAGAGATTCTTGTTGTTTTCTGATAATAAATGTCTCAACACTTGAGAACATGATGAGGAGAAATGAGGTGGAAAAACTCAGTAAACATAAAAAGACATGAATTTGTTGAAGTCATCATATTTAAAACAGGAAGTCACGGGAGGCTTCACCTCGCTGTCAGCGGTTATTTAGTCGAGCAGACGTCAGATTTTTTTCTAGAATAATGATTCATGTTGATGACAGAGCATCATCTTGAAACCGCTGAAAGTTCTTTTCTGTTTGTTCTAACTGTGACATCAGACACTGAACCTGCCGCTGTAAACACTGTAAACACTGTGAACACTGTGAACACTGTGACCGCTGTGAACATGAGGTGTTGTCTGGGAGGTGTAGTTACAGTTTGTCACTGAACTGTAACATTGAAAGGAGCTGAGGTGCAAATTAGAGTAAAATCCTCTGAAGGTGTTTGATATTTTAGTTTCATATGTGAAGCTCGTCTTCACCAAAAAGTTCTTTCCCAATCCGAAAGTCCCAGGTGCTCCTCAGGAAACGTCCAGCTGGGAGCGTCAGAGAGCGCTTTTAAGGCATCAATACAGCATCCACCCTAGCAACCACCTGGTAGTGCCATAGCAACCACCTGGTAGTGCCCTAGCAACCACCTGGTAGTGCCTTAGCACCACCTGGTAGTGCCCTAGCAACCACCTACCAGTGCCTTAGCAACCACCTGGTAGTGCCTTAGCAACCACCTGGTAGTGCCTTAGCAACCACCTGGTAGTGCCCTAGCAACCACCTGGTAGTGCCTTGGCAACCACCTGGTAGTGCCTTAGCAACCACCTGGTAGTGCCCTAGCAACCACCTGCCAGTGCCAGTGCCAGTGCCTTAGAAACCATCTGGTAGTGCCATAGCAACCACCTGCCAGTACCCTAGCAACCACCTGGTAGTGCCCTAGCAACCACCTGCCAGTGCCAGTGCCTTAGCAACCACCTGGTAGTGCCCTAGCAACCACCTGCCAGTGCCCTAGCAACCACCTGGTAGTGCCCTAGCAACCACCTGCCAGTGCCAGTGCCTTAGCAACCACCTGGTAGTGCCCTAGCAACCACCTGCCAGTGCCCTAGCAACCACCTGGTAGTGCCCTAACAACCACCTGCCAGTGCCAGTGCCTTAGAAACCATCTGGTAGTGCCCTAGCAACCACCTGCCAGTGCCATAGCAACCACCTGGTAGTACCCTAGCAACCACCTGCCAGTACCCTAGCAACCAACTGGTAGTACCCTAGCAACCAACTGGTAGTGCCTTAGCAACCACCTGTTAGTGCCATAGCAACCACCTGGTAGTGCCATAGCAACCACCTGGTAGTGTCATAGCAACCAGTCTAACCAGTGTCGCTCTGTGTTCTGTGCAGTTGGCTGGAATGAAGAGCTGGGTCGACCTGAGGAATGAGATCATCTTCCTGACACACAACGCCACGTCGTCACCCAGCGTCATGTACCAGGCGGTCTCCAGGATCGTGTGCGGTCACCCTGAAGGCGGCGGCCTGCAGATTAAATCCCTCAACTGGTACGAGGACAGCAACTACAAGGCTCTGTTCGGAAACCACAACAGCAGCGAGGACGAGACCCTGTCGCTCTACGACAACTCCTCCAGTGAGTCCAGCTTCATACTGGGGGTGTTTGTACTGGTGTGATGATGTAACAGGATCTGGAACCAGTGCTGCTGCTGACATCCCATCATAACTTAACGTATCCTCTGTTTCTTTTATTTGTGTGTGTTCAGCTCCGTACTGTAACAGCCTGGTGAAGAACATGGACTCGAACCCGATGTCGCGGATGATCTGGCAGGCCCTGAAGCCTCTGCTGATGGGGAAGATCCTGTACACTCCTCACACCCCCGCCACCCAGAGAGTCATCCACGAGGTATGACATCACTTCCTGCCTCCTCACATCCTGCAGGTTTTGCAGTCTGTCTCACCTGTATGTCTGTGTCTGTGGTGCGTTCAGATGAACCGGACCTTCCAGGAGCTCGGTGTGTTCAGGGACCTCGGCGGGATGTGGGAGGAGATGAGACCCAAAGTCTGGAACTTCATGGAGAACAGCGAGCAGATGGACCTGATCAGGGTACACGATATTCTTTGGTCTTATTTCTTATTCCTCACTCTTTATTTTGTTCTTCATTCATCTTCACTCTTTAGTCTTCTTTACTTTATTTTTTATATTTATAGTTATAAATAGTTTCATCATGTTGATCAGTGGTCATCTGTCATCTCTATAGTTCATAACATAAACACATAATAATATAAAGTCTGTTTCACATCTGTAAATATCTGCAGTGTTAATTTATATTCAGTAGTTTCAGTGTCTCTGAACAATCAAAATGTTTCAGTAACTTTTGTCTTCAGCTGATGAATAAAATCAAATCCTGATCTGTCGTTCAGACTCTGCTGAAGAACAACGTCACTGCCAGCTTCTTCCACGCTCAGCTGGCCGACACAGACTGGACCGTGGCTGACGTCTCCAACTTCCTGTCCAAAAAGGCGGGACAGGCCCGGGACGGCACCCTCACCTGGAGGGAGGTGTTCAACGAGACTGACCAAGCCATCATGAGTATCTCCCGCTTCATGGAGGTCAGTGTCCACAGCCACAACACACCTGCAGACATTTTGTTTTATTCATGCACAAAGGTGTGGGTTTGTTTTCAGTACTTGTAAGGACACAGACCTGACAGCTCACTGACACTGTGGGGACCGTATACGTGCTCCTGTACAGGCAGATTTTTACCTGCTGCTGCTTTAGATTACTTTGATTTAAATGTAACGATGGCTGCGTTATCAGTACCACTGATCAGATGGGCTGTGTGGACCCTGCAGTGACCTGCTGTGACCTGACATCAGTGTGTGTGTGTTTGTGTGTGTGTGTGTGTGTGTGTGTGTGTGTGTGTGTGTGTTTTAGTGTGTGAACCTGGACAAACTGGAGCCGGTCTCCACTGAGGAGCGATTGGTCAACCAGTCCATGGTGCTGCTGGAGGACAGGAAGTTCTGGGCAGGGATCGTTTTCCCGGACGTTGACCCCAACTCCACCGAGCTGCCGGCCAAACTCAACTACAAGATCCGCATGGACATCGACAACGTGGAGAGGACCAATAAGATCAAAGACGCGTAAGAACACACACGCACACAGATGAAAGTGTTCCTGTTC
Source organism: Epinephelus moara (assembly GCF_006386435.1). Lineage (NCBI taxonomy): Eukaryota > Metazoa > Chordata > Actinopteri > Perciformes > Serranidae > Epinephelus > Epinephelus moara. The sequence goes on along the minus strand of NW_026078603.1, from coordinate 17,819 downwards.
CTGAACGGTGTTAACGTCCTCAGCTGCCCTGAAATTACTCCAATAAAAACAACACACAGTGTGAGAGGTGTGTTTGTTTACAGTCATTGTGGGGACTCATCTCCCATTTAAGGACAAACAACAGGTCCCCACAACGTAGACTGTGTAATTTGAAAAGAACGTATGGTCAACTTTTCAGTAAATCCTCCTCTTCTCTTTCTCTGTACACTGAATATGAAGCTACAGGCAGAAGCTGGCTGTCTTAGCTTAGCATAAAGACTGGAAACAGGAGGGAAACAGCTAGCGTTGCTCCGTCCAAAAAGGATTTCCCCAGATGTCGTTCCTTTTAAGCTTAGGTACATTTTTTTGAGCTGCAGGTAATCCCCCTTAACCTTCATCCATCTGTTGTTCTGTTGTCTCTTCAGGTACTGGGACCCCGGTCCTCGTGCTGACCCCTTTGAGGACATGCGGTACATCTGGGGCGGGTTCACGTACCTGCAGGATGTTATTGAGCATGGCATCATCCGAGCCATGACGGGCACCAAGGAGAAGACGGGCGTCTACATCCAGCAGATGCCGTATCCCTGCTACGTAGACGACATGTAAGAATGTTGACGACATGTCGCAGCTCTGCTCGTGTCACCGCTCTGTCTCCTAACATGTCCTCCATGTCTGTCCTGTCTCAGCTTCCTGCGTGTGATGAGCCGCTCCATGCCTCTCTTCATGACTCTGGCCTGGATGTACTCGGTGGCGATCATCCTGAAGAGCGTGGTGTATGAGAAGGAGGCGCGGCTGAAGGAGACCATGAGGATTATGGGATTGAATAACGGCATCTTGTGGTTCAGCTGGTTCATCAGCAGCCTGATTCCTCTGCTGGTCAGCGCCGGGCTGCTGGTGCTGCTGCTCAAGGTGACCACGACACACGTCAACACATAATGACATAATATCACTTTCATTTGTCCCAAAGTGGAGCTGCAACAGTTTGTCATCATGTTATTTGTCTTCTGTGTTGAACTCTGTGATGTCACAGCTTCCTGTCAGCTGACCTCTGTTATTAATCTAATGTGACTTTGTTCTGAACTCGCTGTGTCCGCCTACAGAAGGGGAACCTGCTGCCCTACAGTGACCCCGGTGTGGTCTTCCTCTTCCTGGGGTCCTTCGCCGTGGTAACCATCATGCAGTGCTTCCTCCTCAGCACTGTGTTCGCCCGTGCTAACCTGGCCGCCGCCTGTGGAGGAATCATCTACTTCACCCTCTACCTGCCCTACGTGCTCTGTGTCGCCTGGCAGGACTACATCGGCTTCGGAGCCAAAGTCTTCGCTGTAAGACCGCCGCACTGAGACAAGTTTGTTGTTGCTGTGTTGTTATTGGACAGAGTGAGTCACATGTCCTCCCTCTCTGCAGAGCTTCCTGTCCCCCGTGGCGTTCGGGTTCGGCTGTGAGTACTTCGCCTTATTCGAGGAGCAGGGAGTCGGCATCCAGTGGAAGAACCTGGTGTCGAGTCCTCTGGAGGAGGACGACTTCAGCCTCCGCACCGCCATCATCATGATGTACTTTGACTCCTTCCTGTACGGAGTCCTCACCTGGTACATCGAGGCCGTGTTTCCAGGTGAGAGCTAACACGAGAAGCAGAAGGTGTCTCGCTAAAGCAGCAAGTCTCTTTGATTCAGCCTATTTTCTCATCAGACAGAGATTACATTTTTAGTTTTACTGAGGTTTATTCACTGTGTGTCTCAGGTCAGTACGGGATCCCTCGGCCCTGGTATTTCCCCTTCACCAAGTCCTACTGGTTTGGAGAGAAAGACAGGAAGTCCAGCAAAGTCCCTCTGAGCCGGAGAGGAAACTCAGAAGGTGAGACTGCCGTAACTGAGAGTAACCACTTGGTGGCGATAGAGCTGCTGTAACAGAAATATTTATATCTGTAATCAGAATGGAAAAAAACAAAATATATATTCTAAATATAATCTACAAGACTTTTACTCTGAAAGAGACTTCCTGAACAGAGGTGATGTGTGTTTTTCCAGCTGTGTGTATCGAGGAGGAGCCGACTCACCTGGAGCCTGGCGTCTACATCGAGAACCTGGTGAAGGTTTATCGTCACGGGAAGAAGCTGGCGGTGGACGGACTGACGCTCGGCTTCTATGAGGGACAAATCACATCCTTCCTGGGACACAACGGAGCTGGAAAAACCACCACCATGTGAGTCAAAGACCAGATCAACCAGGACAGGGACGGGGGCGGGGACTGTTAGTGATACAGGTACAGATTCAGTATGTTTATTTGCCCTGCAGGTCCATCCTGACGGGTCTGTTCCCTCCGACCTCTGGCACCGCCTACATCCTGGGCCGAGACATTCGGACCGAGCTGAGCGCCATCAGACAGAGTCTGGGAGTCTGTCCTCAACACAACGTCCTCTTCAGCATGTGAGTCCTCCATCATGACGCTGGACTGTCAGCAGTCTGTCGGTGTGTGTTCGGGCTGGAGGTTTCACCGTGTTTAATGTAATCGTCCCTGTGTTTTGGCGCCCCCTGCAGGCTGACGGTGGAGGAGCACATCTGGTTCTACGGCCGGCTCAAAGGTCTGTCAGAGCAGCAGGTCAAAGGTGAGATCGAGCAGATCCTGCAGGACACCGGGCTGCCGCACAAACGCACCTCCAGGACCAGCGCGCTGTCCGGTGGCATGCAGAGGAAACTGTCTGTGGCTCTGGCCTTCGTCGGGGGCTCAAAGGTTGTGATCCTTGACGAGCCCACGGCCGGCGTCGACCCCTACGCCCGCAGAGGGATCTGGGATCTGCTGCTGAAGTACCGACAGGGTGAGTGGTCTTGATCTGTTCTGTACGACATCTATTGCACGTCTGTCCGTCCTGGAAGAGGGATCCCTCCTCAGTTGCTCTTCCTGAGGTTTCTACCGTTTTTTTTCCCCGTTAAAGGGTTTTTTTGGGGGGAGTTTTTCCTGATCAGCTGTGAGGGTCATAAGGACAGAGGGATGTCGTATGTTGTAAAGCCCTGTGAGGCAAATTGTGATTTGTGATATTGGGCTTTATAAATAAAATTGATTGATTGATTGATTGATTGATTGGTCGGTTTAATCACTGATGTTAAGGTACAGCCAGGCTGTGATTTAACTTCCTGTCTCCTGTCAGGCCGGACCATCATCCTGTCCACACACCACATGGACGAGGCGGACATCCTGGGTGACCGGATCGCCATCATCTCCCATGGGAAGTTGTGCTGCGTGGGCTCGTCTCTGTACCTGAAGAACCAGCTGGGGACCGGTTACTACCTGACACTGGTGAAGAAGGAGCCGGAGCCGTCGCTCAGCTCCTGCAGGAACTCGTCCAGCACCGTGTCCTTCACCAAGAAGGTCTGCGCCTCACAAACTCAAAGTTTACATCACTGGACAGTGTCTCACTGTCTCTGTGTCTCAATACAGAGTAACAGAAGATACCAGGTTATCTGCAGCCACTATCAGTACTCTGAATGTTTGTGCACTGTGTTTCAGGAGGAGGAGTGCGCCTCGGTCAGCAGCAGTGATGCAGGACTCGGCAGCGATCATGAAAGTGAGGCCGCTACCATCGGTGAGCTCTCTGTTCCTGCAGAGCGTTTGATTTGTTCACCTTCAGGTGGATCTGATCTGTGTCTCACGTCTCCGTCCTCAGAGAACGGCCCCGCAGCATCCATCTGCGACGTCCCCTTCGTGCCCCCCGATGTCTCCCTGGTCTCGAGTCTGATCCTGTGTCACGTCCCAGCCGCCCGCCTGGTGGAGGACCTCGGACACGAGCTGACCTACGTCCTGCCGTACAGCGCCGCCAAGGACGGAGCCTTCGTGGAGCTCTTCAAAGACCTGGACCAGAAGCTGCCCGACCTTGGAATCTCCAGCTACGGAGTGTCCGACACCACGCTGGAGGAGGTGACGTGACTCCATCAAACAAACATTATAACCAAGAGAACACAAACACGTTCAGCTGATGATTGTTAACAAATATTAATGATCTCAAACGAGAAGCGGCTGTTTGTTTGTGACTGTGTCATTATTCTAACATCTGCTTTTATAGGAGAATTAACAGTCAATACATTTTTAATTCATAAGGTAAAACATTTATTTCATTGTGAGTCATTGAAGGTTCAATCAGTAGAGACCAGAGACTGACCTCTGGTGGTGGGAGCTGTGAACTACAAACAATGAGTTCAATACAAAGAGCAGCGTCTGGATTCATGACGGGATTGAAAATCATACCGTTGGGATTTCTAAAAACCCTCATACACTGTAATACTGTGATACCGCCCGGGCCTAACTTTCAATATTCACTTCACAGTGGTGGATGGAAAAGTGCATAAATCTTCTTTTGCTTTTTTGCCTGAAAATTCAGTTAAATGTTCTCAACATTTTGATGAAAACCAAACTAATATCTGACCATATCCAAGATACACGATGTTCTGTACAGAAGATAAAAGATAACTCACATAAAAACATGCTGTGGAGGAATAAACTGGACAATATCCGAACAAATGTCAACCACACATTTCACAAAGAGATAAAAAATACAGGCGTGATTAAATACAGTCGAACAAACAGTCATAAACAAGACAATGTAAATAAAGATTGATAAAATCAATAATACAACATCATATCATTAGTGTATTATGTATGATATATAATATAAAGAAACTGCAGTCGACAGAACTGCAACAAATAAACATCTGAGGTTAAAAATAAACATTAAATAGATCATAAAACGGGTTAATAAAAATAATCTAAATGTTTTGCGTTGTAGATTTTCCTGAAGGTGGCTGAAGATAACGGAGTCGACACTGAAGTGCCCTCAGGTGAGTGGTGACCTCTGACCTCTGACTGGTGTCTTTTCAAAATAAGTCGTCTTCACTGCACCATGACGTGTTAAAGATAATGTGAAATGTGTGTGTGTGTGTGTGTGTGTGTGTGTGTGTGTGTGTGTGTGTTCAGATGGAACACTTCCTGTGCAGAGGAGGAGGAGGACTCACGCCTTCGGTGGAGGAGACCATCAGAGCTGCCTGAGACCTTTAACAGAGGACGACAACAACGACTGCAACGAGTCTGACGGAGATCCTGGTAAGGACACACACACACACACGCAGACACACACACACAGGAGGAGACCTCTGTGCTGATGGCGTCAGAGCCGTGGACTATGATTATTCTGAGCAGCACACATGAGAATCAAATACAATATATTTCTCATTATTTTTCCCCGATGGTCCGAAGAAGTCACTAAATCAAGCAAGACAGTTGCCAACTTTACAACACTGGTGCCCGTGTGCAAGCCAAAAATGACGTAATCGTATATTTTGTGTAAAGGCTCCGCAAGCTGTCAATCATCATCTCACACACTTAGATAAGCAGCTGTGATTGGCCCGACAGGTCAGCTGGTCTGAACCAGACTCACCTGCAGAGCAAATAAAACATGAGCTGCAGGTTCGTCTGGATCTCAGGGTCCAGTCGATCACAAACTCCACATCAGCAACATTTTGATGGTTTATCATGTGACCTGTGTGACATCATGTGACCTGTGTAACATCATGTGACCTCTCAGAGTGCCGGGAGACAGACTGGTTGAACTGTACCGACGGTAAAGGATCGTATCAGGTGAGCGGCTGGACTCTGAAGAGGCAGCAGTTTGTGGCTCTGATGTGGAAACGATTTCTGTACGCTCGACGCTCCAGGAAGGGCTTCTTCGCTCAGGTACGCCGACACCTGCTCAAATATCTCATATACATGGTTATGATTTTATATATCTGTTGGTGTTTCCTATTATTGTTTAGGCTATAATTGTTTTCATCATTATGAACTTCCTGTTGACACCGTTTTTTCTGCAGATCGTTCTTCCTGCCGTGTTCGTGTGCATCGCTCTGGTCTTCAGTCTCATCGTCCCTCCGTTTGGAAAGTATCCCAGTCTGGAGCTGCAGCCGTGGATGTACGAGGACCAGGTCACCTTCGTCAGGTACACACACTGTTACACGCTGCACTAAACCAAGATGTTAATGTGAGTAAATACACAGAGTGTAATGTTAAATGTTGTTTGTGTGTCAGTGACGACGCCCCCGGAGACACCAACATGCAGAAGTTATTGAACTCTCTACTGGACGCTCCGGGCTTCGGGACGCGCTGCATGGACGGACATCCCATCCCGTAAGATTTTGATCTTTTAAAATGTGTTTTTATTCTTGTTAATCATGTTGTGACTCGTTGGAGGGTCCCGACCCTCAGGTTGGGAACCACTGCTCTGTAACTGATCCTGTCAATAATCAATAATAATCTATAAACTGTATTTCATCTGTTTGCTGTGTCAAAGTGATGTTTGATGTATCTCAGTCACATGTGGTCACTGACTCCTCCCTGTGTGTCCTCAGAGAGGCTCCGTGTACGATGGGCGATGAAGAGTGGAAAACTCCTGAGGTCCCTGAAAGCGTCCTGCAGCTGTTCAGCTCGGCTAACTGGACCATGGAGGATCCGTCTCCGGCCTGTTTCTGCAGCTGTGACGGGAAGAAGAAGATGCTGCCGGACTGTCCTGCTGGAGCCGGAGGTCTGCCCCCACCTGAGGTCAGCTCACCTGAACCTGAACGCATCATCAGGCCTGAAGTCACGGCCTCTGTTTGTTAACCACGTCACAAAGATGTTTATGATATTAATACAGACAGAGAACAGTCTCCTCATGGAGCTTTTTGTTGCGTCACATGATCTTCATCAGCAGTCAGACGGTGTTTCTGAGCACTTTCAGAACTTCTCGTCCATGTTGGGTTTTTAAAACAACATCAACCTTCAGTGTCCAAACTTCAGGAATCATCTAAAAACATTTCAGATAAAAAATTTTGTTCTTTCTTTCAACAACGTGTGATTCTTTCAGACAGGAACAGTTTTTTGAAGTGAAACTGTGAAAAGTGAAAAACTTGGTTCATTTTTCCTCCTGAGGTGACGTCACTGCAGCCTGTGAAGTTCACTACATATCAAATCATGTTTTAAAGAAATAACTGTGGTGTTTTTGTTGCTCAGATGAAGCTGAGCGCCACCGACTCTCTGCAGAACCTGACAGGAAGAAACATCTCAGACTACCTGGTGAAAACGTACGCTCAGATCATCGGAAAGAGGTGACGCACCTGAACAAAATACTGCCGTACATTTACACACAAATACACACAGATACTGCTCACACACAGAAATACACATTAACATACAGAGTAAATACTCTGTGACTAAAAGCTTTTGTTTGTTCACAGTTTGAAGAACAAAGTCTGGGTGAATGAATTCAGGTCAGTCTCTTTTATTCTGCTGTTCTGTTTTAATTTTGAGAATCACAAACTCTGTCATCGTTTCCTGTTTGTCTCATGTTGATCTGGTTTTCCTCTCGTCAGGTACGGAGGCTTCTCATTGGGCGCCCGGAGCACTCAGGTCCTCCCAGCAGCCAACGAGGTTGACGACGCCATCGAAAGAGTCAGAAAGATCTTTGAGTTAGAGAAGGTCAGTGAAGGCAACGAAACGTTTATTAAAGATGTCACACGCCTCCTAATTTAGTTATTGATGAACTGATTAAAAGACAAGTTCTGATGAATGAAGTGACGGTTTGTTTCAGGGAGCTGCTGCAGATCGATTCCTCGACAGTTTGTCAGGTTTCATCAACGGTTTGGACACGAAGAACAATGTCAAGGTGAGAAACAGCTGATCAGACTCTGTGATGTGTTTAAAGCTCCGGGAAAACACAGACTTCCCTTTATTACGAATCAAAGACAATAGGTTAACAATGTACAATAATTGATAACGACTTGTGATCCGTCCTCTCAGATCTGGTTCAATAACAAAGGCTGGCACAGCATCGGCGCCTTCGTCAACGTGATGAATAACGGCATCCTGAGAGCGAACCTACCTGAAGGGAAAGACCCGAGCAAGTTCGGCATCAGCGCCTTCAACCATCCTCTGAACCTGACCAAGGAGCAGCTGTCACAGGTGGCACTGTGAGTACACACCTGACAGGAAGTACACCTGACAGGAAGTTTACAAACTGGCGTCCCCATCCTCCGTTACCGAGGTCCAGTCTTTTGTTGATCAGGACTCATGTTTCAACTTGTCCTCTTCCTGTCGGTCTCCAGGGTAACGACCTCTGTGGACGTCCTGGTGTCCATCTGCGTGATCTTCGCCATGTCCTTCGTCCCGGCCAGTTTCGTGGTCTTCCTCATCCAGGAGCGCGTCAGTAAAGCCAAACACATGCAGTTCATCAGCGGAGTGCAGCCGCTGCTCTACTGGGTCGCCAACTTCATCTGGGACATGGTGAGACACAAAACAAATGCACCCTCTCTGTATCAGAGTGTGTGTGTGTGTGTCAGTGTTGTTTATGTTGTTGTTTGTGTCTCTGCAGTGTAACTACGTCGTCCCGGCAACGCTGGTTGTCCTCATCTTCATCTGCTTCCAGCAAAAAGCCTACGTGTCGTCCACCAACCTGCCGGTCCTCGCGCTGCTGCTGCTGCTCTACGGGTCAGAGACACACTTCTACTACACACTACTACACAATACTACACACTACTACTGCTGCTACCACTTTCTATTTCCAGTCTGACCCTGAGGTCCATTTAGTGCTTCTGTTCTGGAGCTTTCGGTCGTGTCTTCGTGGTGAGGTTGTTTGTTCTCAGAAACACTTTGTAAATAACCCTGTTGTGTTGTTTTGTCCTCAGCTGGTCGATCACTCCTCTGATGTACCCGGCCTCCTTCTTCTTTAAGATCCCCAGCACGGCGTACGTCGTCCTCACCAGCGTCAACATCCTCATCGGCATCAACGGCAGCATCTCAACCTTCGTCATGGAGCTGTTCGGAAATAACGTGAGTCACTGAGGAGACACGCTGCGGCTCTAATGTGAAGATTAGAGACAAACTAAACTGCAGAGTAGAATCAGTTTGTGATGGTGGTTGATCACCAACGATCAGCTGTTGGAAGCAGCGATGACCGCTTCTGTAAGCCGCTCTCTCTGCCTGGTTAGCATGAGCTAACATAGCACAACGTGACCTCATCACTACTCGTCATATTTTGCTGAAGCCTCGCCGCCGCGTTTAGCATCCGACCCTGAGCCATTATCTCTTCACACAAAATGTCTCTGTCATTAAACCTGTTAATAACCGATGGGTAACCTTAGCAGTGTGATGCTAACAGTTAGCGCTGTCACTGTGTGTGAGTCTGTCCCCGTCACAGAGCGCCGTCCTGCAGCCGTCTCATGATAAATAGAGAGAGAAACGTTACGCTGCACGCAGCTCTACAATGAAACGAGATTTTATCTATCAAATTTGCAGTGATTAAACAAAATTGCAGGGTCACGCAGAATCCAATGGGATTGGCTGAATTTGTGTTAAATGTTTCAATGACATCACAACATCCTGGACGGGCTGATTCATCTGCAGCTGTAATCAACACACGAGGTTTAACTTCCTGTTGTTGTTTTTAGGAGATCGGAGGAATTAATGACATCCTGAAGAACGTCCTCCTCATCTTCCCTCACTTCTGTCTCGGGCGGGGACTCATCGACATGGTGAAGAACCAGGCGATGGCCGACGCCCTCGAGAGATTTGGTAACACACTCACACACACTCATACACAGTAGATTGCTTTTAAAGATGTCGTCCTGTCGTTTTTCTCTCCTTTAAATCAGATGTTTCCCAACATGTGGGTCTGGACCTGTTAATCACATGTGTTGTTTTATTGTGATAAGTTTGTCCATCTCTTCCTGTGACTTCCTGCCGTGTTCCTGGCAGCTGATTGGTCGCTCAGACAGTGGAGGTGTGGTCTGATGGTTGTGTGGACGTGTGTTTCAGGTGAGAACAGGTTCCGTTCTCCTCTGGAGTGGGACATGGTGGGAAAGAACCTGTTCGCCATGGCTGTGGAGGGAGTGGTGTTCTTCATCATCACCGTCCTCATCCAGTACAGATTCTGCATCAAACCCAGGTACACACACACACACACACACACACACACATAAACACACACACACAAACTCTTCACCCTCCTGTTACATCTCACCTGTTGGAGGGTTTAAAGCTGCTGTGATGCGTGTGTGTGTCCACTTGGGGGCAGCAGAGTAAACCGTGATTTCACCCTCTGTTAAAACATAAAATATAACGTAACTTTCAAAATAAAAGTCTCAGTCTGATCCAGCCAGGTTTTAAAGGTGTTTTTCTTATTTTAGCACAACATCATACACAATACTGCACATACACACTCACACTACATGAGCTCACTGTGTGTCCGTCTGTCTGCAGGTCGACCAGTGCACTCACCAAACTGGGACCACTGGGAGAGGAGGACGAGGACGTGGCCCGAGAGAGACAGAGGATCGTTCACGGTCTCGGACACGGAGACATCCTGGAGCTGCGACAGCTCACCAAGGTACACACACTGTACACACACTACATACACACTGTACACACACTACATACACGGGATGTCAGTGATGAACGCACTTTGACACGTGGTGATGAAGCTCACTGAGTCACTGGAGCGTCAGACTTAAAGTAAAGGCATCATTTTGTTTTTTCTTAAAACTAATGAACTGGATAGTTAACAGTTAACGTGTGTGAGGAAATCAGAAGCAGAATGAACAAACACTGACGTCCCTAATAAACACATTTCTACACACACACACACACACACACACACTTGATGTGTTGTTTTGGTCACTGACCTGTGTGAATGTGTCCTGCAGGTGTTTAAGAGGAAACAGAAACCAGCAGTGGATCGACTGTGTGTCGGGATCCCACCTGGAGAGGTGAGACTCATCACACTCATCACTCATCACACTCATCACACTCATCACTCATCACACTCATCACTCATCACACTCATCACACTCATCACTCATCACACTCATCACACTCAACACTCATCACTCATCACACTCGTCACTCATCACACTCGTCACTCATCACACTCATCACACTCATCACTCATCACACTCATCACTCATCACACTCATCACACTCATCACTCATCACACTTATTGGACCTGTCACTAATAAACATTGTATTTCATCACACTTATTGGACCTGTCACTAATAAACATTGTATTTGTGTGTGTGTGTGTGTGTGTGTGTCTCAGTGTTTCGGGCTGCTCGGTGTGAACGGAGCTGGAAAGACGACAACCTTTAAGATGCTGACAGGAGACACGTTGGTGACCAGCGGAGAGGCCTTCCTGGCAGGGAAGAGGTGAGGTCAAAGGTCTGAGTCAGAGTTCAGGACCTGAATCTGACCTCAAATCTGTTGTTGTTGTTACTGCAGCTGAAAACAGCAGATTTACTCTGAGGATTAACTGAACCTGACTCAAACACACACATTTTATTTCTTATAGAAACTCTTCACCTGTTTTTCTGTGGATGTTTCTAAAGACAGGACTAATTATTTGCTGCAGAAACACTGAAACCTTCAGTAAATATATTCTAAAATAATGATTTCAGTTTGAGTTGTTTGAGCTGCAGATTATCAGACTTTATTAAATGCTGACTCACTTTATTTAGCTGCACTTCTTTACTTAGTCGAGTGACATGTAGTCTGATACAATAATAATTAGAATATTGATAAAAACAACACATATATTAAATGTTTATTCATGATAAATACAGTAAATATGACATTAAATATATGATGATGATAATCAGAGTGCAGTGAGTGTAAACAAACTGACCTGACCTGTAAACTAAAGACTGTGACCTCAGCAGCAGGTTTGTTCCTCGTTAATCTCATTAATTAAAATACAGTGAAGTGTTGCTCCATCTGTAAGCTCATGGTGGTTCTCAACCTGCGGCTCGGGGACCCTGCAGGTCCTGCACACACACAGGCAGGGTCACGTGTTAACATCTGTGGTTTTACATTCACACAGGTCATAATGTTCATGTGCTTCAATGGAATGACCTAACTGGGTGAACTGGGAGCTTCCCACAGTGTTCAGTATTAAAGGCTAATGTGTGTGTGTGTGTGTGTGTGTGTGTGTGTGTGTGTGTGTGTGTGTGTGAGCAGCATCCTGAGGGAGATCGACGAGGTCCATCAGAACATGGGATACTGTCCTCAGTTTGACTCCATCAACGAGCTGCTGACAGGAAGAGAACACCTGGAGCTGTACGCCGTCCTCAGAGGCGTCCCCGAGAAGGAAGTGTGCGACGTGAGTCTGAGCACACAGTGATGATGATGATGGGCATGGGCATGATAGTCGTGATGATGATGATGATGATGATGATGATGATGTGTGACTGACAGGTGGCAGAGTGGGGCATCAGGAAATTGGGTCTGGTGAAGTACGCTGATAAAGCAGCAGGAAGTTACAGTGGAGGAAACATGAGGAAACTGTCCACAGCCATGGCTCTGATCGGAGCGCCGCCCGTTGTCTTCCTGGTAACACACACACACACACACACACACACACACACACACACACACACGTCAGATACTGAAGTTTAAAAAGGCAGAGAGTGCAGAATGAATTCAAGTCAGTGGTGAGCATGAACATCTTCAGGCTGTTTCTAAGATCACGTTATCAATAAAAGCTGATCACGTTGATCAGATTTGGTTGTTAGTTTTTTACAGTGCAGCTGAGCAGGATTTAGGGAGGTGGGGGGGGGGTTGTGTAACAGAGGGAGGATTATAAAGGAACAGCAGCTGTTTACAGAGCAGAGAAGAAGAAAGACAGAGCAGGTTAGAACTACAAACAGAGAAGAAGAGGCAGCGGTGATGACCCTCCTCCTCCTCCTCACCTTCACCCTCTGCTTCCTGCTCCACCTGTGGGCCAACCTCAACCTGGCTGTCCTCCTCGTTACAGGACGAGCCCACCACTGGCATGGACCCCAAAGCTCGCCGCGCCCTCTGGAACTGCATCCACAGCGTCATCAAGGAGGGACGCTCCGTCGTCCTCACCTCACACAGGTAAGAGACACACACTCTGTCCTCACCTCACACAGGTAAGAGACACACACACTGGAAAATAATTCATTGTCTCAAGAAATTATAAAAACACACGTTTGCTAAACAGGAATTGGTCTTATTGTCCCTAGTTATTACTTCCTCATGTAGTATGATTTAATGTGGAGGTAGTGAACGTATCAAATAGCTAACATGCTAGTTAGCTAACTTTGTTTATTATGAACTCCTTGATCATATCAGAATATAGAAACTGTCATCACTGATCATTTTGGAAAAGGACGCCACAAGAACACGTTCTTTGTTGAGATATTTGTGTCCAGCTGCCAGCTACTATAGCTAGCATGCTAATGTTAGCAAGCCTTCACTTTCCCTTTGTCCAGTTTCTCAAGCACAACACATTTGTCTTGTTTTCTGTGCTTAGCACTTGTGGAGACGTCCCTATAGAATAAAATGTAATTTCATTTAAGGACGCCACAAGAAAACCTGTTCCTCCTTCAAATGTAATGTGTGTTCAGACTGGTTCTGTCTGCCAGCAGGCGCCATCCTGGGAAAATGAAGGCTTGCTAACATTAGCACACTAGCTACATTAGCTATCGCTAGAGAGCAGAAACACACACTTATGACCCACTGTCTGATAATCTGAACATGTTTTCTTGTGGCGTCCTCTGTTAAATGATCAGTGGTCAAAGTTTCTATATTCTGTTATGGTGAAGGAGTTAATAAGCAGACAGCATTAGCTAGCTAGCATGCTATCTACACATTTGTCTATGGAGCGCCCCAGTGATGATGTTTCTCTGTAGAAGTTGGCGTCTCTGTAGTTCTGTACAACTTGTGTTAATCACAGACCTTTTTTCAGACATTTAATCTAAAACCCACCGACTGTGAGACGAGTGAACTGGGAGTGCTAACATGCTAACTGTCAGTGTAACACACACTGGGAGCGTATCTAGGTTTCCAGGGTTCTATGTTTCCCGCTCAGCCAAGTGGGGAACATTGAACCCTTTTTGTGTAAGCGGGGAACATAGAAGCTTTTTTGCAGGGAGGGATGACCCCCACACACTTCTCTACTGAGTGAGATTAGACACTAAATATTCACATTATAATTAACTGGAGACTAAACTTTATTTTTCTGGGACATGTTGATCATTAACCCATGAATGTAAAAACATATGTCCCAGTTTTTGTTCCTTCACTTCATGTCTCCTGTGTGTATATTAACTGTGTGTGTGTGTGTGTGTGTGTGTATGTGTATGTGTGTGTGTCTCTCAGTATGGAGGAGTGTGAGGCTCTGTGTACCAGGATGGCCATCATGGTGAACGGCAGGTTCAGATGTCTGGGCAGCGTCCAACACCTGAAGAACAGGTAACACTGACACACACTGACACACAACAGAGATTAAAAAAATAAAACATCTTTCGTCCTCTGACGGGTGAGTCAGCAGTGGTTTTATTAAATAAAAAACGTACAGATTGAATTTCTGAATTCATTAATCAGTTGAAATACAGTTCAATAAATAAGCTTCTCATTAAATCAGTGAAGAAATGTGATTGTGTATGTTTCTGCTGCGACCACCAGAGGGCGACAGATATGATCCAGTTCTAAGCAGAGTGACTTTAAAGGTTCTGTAAGAGACATTCAGAGGATTCAGCTCTAGCTCTCATGCTAACTCATCACTGCTGCTCTGCCCCGCCCTCACACAGCGGTTAACACTGATATCAGGACGGTGTTGATGCTGCAGTGTAGCTCTCGTCCTCCAGTTCCCCCTGGTTAACACCGTTAGCTCTGTCAACACTGTTATCGTTCTTTAACACTGTTTATGGAGTTAGCATTGTTAGCTGCTAGCTGCAGGCTCAGCCTCCATATTGAGAACCATATACACACAACTCATAGAGCGCCTGTAAACCATTTAAAGGTACAACTTATTTTTTTCAGGATATAAATCACAACAAAATATGTTTATCAATGTGAATTATTTATGTAGATAAGAATAAATCCAAATATTTACTGTTCTGAGACCTGAAACTGAAACATCCTGCCGCTGATCGAGTTTATTGATCAGTTTATTGATCAGTTTATTGATCAGTTCTATGTGTGTAATAAACATATGATTCTG
The DNA here is from genome assembly GCF_006386435.1 of Epinephelus moara. Lineage (NCBI taxonomy): Eukaryota > Metazoa > Chordata > Actinopteri > Perciformes > Serranidae > Epinephelus > Epinephelus moara. Next base: position 2,810 of record NW_026078603.1, on the reverse strand, counting down.
TCCGTCAGGTTTGGGGACGGGTACACCATCATCCTGCGGGTGGGCGGACCCGACGCAGACCTGGTGCCCGTGATGAAGTTCATCGAGAGCGAGCTGAGCGGCAGCACGCTGAAGGAGAAACACCGCAACATGCTGCAGTATCAGCTGCCATCTTCTCTCACCTCACTCACACACATCTTCTCCATCCTGGCCAAAAATAAAGAGACGCTGAGGATCGAGGATTACTCCGTCACTCAGACCACACTGGACCAGGTACGCTGTCTGTTCTCAGCTGTTTGTGTCAGACTCTTATCGGTCAGTGTAAAGAGGAGACAGGAAGCTGACGGGGCTGATGGGAAATGTGGTCTTTTATGATGTTCTTTTGTCCTTCAGCTGCCTCAACGACGAAACTTTAAAATGTTTCTTTATGAACTTTTTTCAAGTTTAAAACTACTTTTCAAACTGTGACTCAGACTCAATTTCGTCTGTCTCCAGTTTTCTCTGATCGTCTTCCTGTTGGTTAAACTCGACGGCGTTTGTTGTTTCAGGTGTTTGTGAACTTTGCGAAGGACCAGAGTGACGACTATCACTCCAAAGACAACTCTGTGAGGCGGAGAGACGTCGCCATCGAGGTTCCCACGCTGAGCTGCAGCCTATCAGCTGCTGAGGGCGGGGCCACGCTAGGGGAGAGCGTTTTGTGATCACGGGACCACGTGATCGTGTTTAGGACTTACCTCCACAGCAGAGAGGACAGCCTCTCTTCCTCTCGTGATGTCACACTGGGCGGAGTCTCCTGCCGCCTTATGCCAGTCAATGCAAATGATTTCCTGCGGAGGCGCTGAGCCGCCCGCCGCCAGACTGAGTGTTAAAGAAACTTGAAAAAGTGCCTCCAGACTTCCTGCTGAGGGTCGTCTCCTCCTCCTGTGATTGATCCGGTGCCTCCAGTAAACTCTTCAGGGTCTGTTTGTGTTTCCGAACCAACGATGAAGAATCCAAATCATTTCCAACGGCCGAGGGCTCGACTGCAAAAATCAGATTTATAGAAAACGTTTGATTCCGTTTTTACTGTGTCAGTTTTATTTATATGTGTAGCTGCGACAGAGAGAGTAATCTGTGTCTTATTTTAGCGGTGACATCACTGTTTCCTGTAGTGTGTAACAGCCAATCAAAGTGCTCGATGCAAAGTGATGCACAAAGAAGACAAAGACTGATTTTATAGGTTTTTTTTAAGAAAAGACGATAAAAAGAGCAGATTTGTTGTGTGTTTGGGTGTGAAGCAGTGAAATACCTCGTCAGCTCCTGACAGCACACTACAGTATTGATCAGCTGATCGATCAGTTATCAGATTTAGAATCTGAGCTGTTGTTGAATCAGACTGAAGGAGCGTCACCTCCTCAGCAGCACTTTACGTGTTCACACCATCAGTTTGTCTTTGCACTGAAACCTGTTTGTCTCTGATCATCATGTTGTTTATTTAATGTGACAGAAAAGGCTGATGGGAAGACGAACTGTTACCGACCCTGAACCACACAATAAATTAAACAAATCCACGTCTCTGCTCTCGTTACTCTTCATCCATTCTCAAAGGTCTTCATCACCACACTGTCTGATGCAGCGCTACAGTCAGTCAGCTGAGTTTAACTCCAGTCAACTAAATCCTTTCATCTTATAGTTTGTTCTTTCTGCTGCAGTTTATCAGCTCAGTCTCAAAACAGACTTTTATTGTGAAGGTGGAGATAAAGTCACATGACCAGGGGTCAGACTGACATCACAGCGCTGTCTACAAATGATTTTTTTATCTAATCTGCAACAGGAAACAGTTTGAATGCAACAAAATGTAAGCTGGACCGCGTTTCCCATGAACATGATGATGAAATGTTGTTAAAGGGAACCTGTTCTGCTTGCCATACTTTTGTCATGTATACATAAATAATTTTAGAGTTTCAGATGTTCATATTTAACGAGGCCAAAGATTAAAATAACGAGCTGAACACATGTAACCATCATCCCTGTAAGTAAAAACCTTCAGACTGCTCTGAACACTGTTTCCAACGAGACAAGCTGATGTCAGCTGGTGACAGATTTGTTTTTATGGCCATCTGCTCCAGGCAGGCTGCTTTACATACGCTGCTACATGTAGCTACATGCTAACGTCAGGGAAACATGTACTCTTGGGTCCCCTTGTTGTAAATTTCTGCCCAATTTTGGATCCTGTTCCTGCTGGAACATGTATGGTGGTTAAGATTTTGGTTTAGAAGCTTTTATTGTTGATTTCTCACATAAGAAAGTGTCTCTTTTCTTTTTTTCCACTTGATCCCTGACTGCAGGGGTACTGCTACATCTAGCTACATGCTAACATGAGGGATACGTGTAATCTGGGTCCCCTTTTTGTAAATTTCTCCCAAATTTCAAAACAGATAACTGCTGGAACATGTCTGGTGGTGTTTAAAAGATTTTATTGGTGATTTTTCACAGTAAAATTGCAGTTTTTCTTTGATGCTGTCATTCCCCAGCTGCAAGTGCACTGCTACATGTAGCTGCTTGCTAATGTCAAGGTAATATGTAATCTGGGTTGCTCCCTGGTTTCGGATCATCTGGTTTTTGGGAGGGGGTCTTAAAGAGACAGAACTAGAAGAGGCCAAACAGGAACTGTGCTGAGCTTTAAAGCTAATTTTCATAGAGGCCAAACAGCTGTTACTCCGTCACCTGATACCAAAGAGACGTTTTAAGCGTAGCATGCAGCGTGCCTTGCACAGATGACCATATAAGGACATCGGAACACTTTGACATCACGTCATAAAGCAGGAGTAGAAAGAAACTGTTGGAAACAG